>NC_069500.1:20502407-20674907 GCF_027579735.1 Bombina bombina
AGTGCTGCCAGCATTGCTGCAGAGGTCAAAGGGGTGGGGTGTCAGCCTGTCAGTGCTCAGACCATACGCCACACACTGCATCAAATTGGTCTGCATGGCTGTCATCCCAGAAGGAAGCCTCTTCTAAGGATGATGTACAAGAAAGCCTGCAAACAGTTTGCTGAAGACAAGCAGACTAAGGACATGGATTACTGGAACCATGTCCTGTGGTTCGATGAGACCAAGATAAACTTATTTGGTTCAGATGGTGTCAAGGGTGTGTGGCGGCAACCAGGTGAAGAGTACAAAGACAAGTGTGTCTTGCCTACAGTTAAGCATGGTGGTGATAGTATCATGGTCTGGGCCTGCATGAATGCTGCCGGCACTGGGAAACTAAAGTTCATTGAGGGAACCATGAATGCCAACATGTACTGTGACATACTGAAGCAGAGCATGATCCCCTCCCTTTGGAGACTGGACCGCAGGGCAGTATTCCAACATGACAACGACCCCAAACACACCTCCAAGACAACCACTGCCTTGCTAAAGAAGCTGAGGGTAATGGTGATGGACTGGCCAAGCATGTCTTCAGACCTAAACCCCTAAGCATCTGTGGGGCATCCTCAAATGGAAGGTGGGAGAGCGCAAGGTCTCTAACATCCACCAGCTCCGTGATGTCGTCATGGAGGAGTGGAAGAGGACTCCAGTGGCAACCTGTGAAGCTCTGGTGAACTCCATGCCCAAGAGGGTTAAGGCAGTGCTGGAAAATAATGGTGGCCACACAAAATATTGACACTTTGGGCCCAATTTGGACATTTCCACTTAGGGTTGACCTCACATTTGTTGCCAACGGTTTAGACATTAATGGCTGTGTGCTGAGTTATTTTGAGGGGGCAGCACATTTACACTGTTATGCAGGCTGTGCACTCACTACTTTACATTGTAGCAAAGTATCATTTCTTCAGTGTTGTCACATGAAAAGATATAATAAATATTTACACTGTTATACAGGATGTACACTCACTACTTTACACTGTTATACAGGCTGTGCACTCACTACTTTACACTGTTATACAGGCTGTACACTCACTACTTTACACTGTTATACAGGCTGTACACTCACTACTTTACACTGTTATACAGGCTGTACACTCACTACTTTACATTGTAGCAAAGTATCATTTCTTCAGTGTTGTCACATGAAAAGATGTAATAAAATATTTACACTGTTATACAGGCTGTACACTCACTACTTTACATTGTAGCAAAGTGTCATTTCTTTAGTGTTGTCACATGAAAAGATATAATAAAATATTTACACTGTTATACAGGCTGTACACTCACTACTTTGCATTGTAGCAAAGTGTCATTTCTTCAGTGTTGTCACATGAAAAGATATAATAAAATATTTACACTGTTATACAGGCTGTACACTCACTACTTTGCATTGTAGCAAAGTGTCATTTCTTCAGTGTTGTCACATGAAAAGATATAATAAAATATTTACACTGTTATACAGGCTGTGCACTCACTACTTTACATTGTAACAAAGTGTCATTTCTTCAGTGTTGTCACATGAAAAGACATATAAAATATTTACACTGTTATACAGGCTGTACACTCACTACTTTACATTGTAACAAAGTGTCATTTCTTCAGTGTTGTCACATGAAAAGACATATAAAATATTTACAAAAATGTGAGGGGTGTACTCACTTTTGTGAGATACTGTACATACAATCCAACCTTTCTAGCTGTTATATTTATTGTATTTCATTTCAAGATGGAGTACATAACCATGATTTTCCTATTTTACTTTTCCCTTTTGCTTCAGATCCTGATAACTCACTGGCTGATGCAGGTTATGTGATGTTTGGGAGTTGGACGGAACATAAGCTTTGTGCTGTTCCAGCTATTCACAAACATGTTTTGTTTACTTAAAGGGACATAATACTCATATGCTAAATCATTTGGAAGTGATGCAGTATAACTAAAAAGCTGAGCATCTCTATGTAAAAAAGGAAGATATTTTACCTCACAATCTCCTCAGTTCAGCAGAGTAAGTTCTGTGTAAAATGTTATACTCAACTGCTGTCCAGCTGCAGGTAAAAAAAAACCAAAAAAAAAACAATGAAGAAATGAACAGCAGCCAATCAGCATCAACAGTGCTGAGGTCATGAACTCTTTCACTGTGATCTCATGAGATTTCACTTAACTCTCATGATATTAATAGGGTTTGAATACTTAGGAAATTTTGAGGTAAAATATCTTTCTTTTTTACATAGAGATGTTCAGGTGATATTTCATAGTCAGCTTTTCACAGCTATGCTGCATCACTTTCAAGTGTTTCAACATTTGGGTATCATAGCCCTTTAAGTGCAAATCAGAACATTATCTCCTCCTCCTGATGGGGACATTGGAGCAAATAGTGAAACCTACAATACAGCAGATCGCGTAGGGGTCGTGCCAATCTTGTGATTATCAGTATAAAGAAAATACTTTTCAAGTGAGCACAATCATAAACCGTTACTGTGAAGAAAACCGAAATGCTGGAAACTCCTAAAAATCATGAATAAATCACAATTTTAGTTATCAATCTCTATTAATCTGTTTAATTAAACATATATTGTCAGTTTCTCACAATCATTAATTAAAACCTCAGCTGAAACTCGTTTATGCTGATTAATCCTATAAATAGTGTGTAGTGATACTAATATGTGAGTAAGCTACAACTAGATACAAAGACTGTCTCTCTAATGGACAGGGGCATTATGGGTACTGTAGCCATATATGTGATATTGACTGTGCTACTTTTTATTATAGTAAAAATGCTTATTAAAGGGATATGAAACACAAATGTTTTCTTTCATGATTCAGATAGAGCAGTAATTTTAAGAAACTGTCTAATTCTCCTATTATCAATTTTTCTTCGTTCTCTTGGTATCTTAATTTGAAAAAGCAAGAATGTAAAGCTTAGGAGCCAGCCCATTTTTTGGTTTAGCACCCTGGGTAGCACTTGCTGATTGGTAGCTACATATCTGAATCATGAAAGAAAAAATGTGGGTTTCGTATCCCTTTAATACTTTTTAAAATGTAATTGATAAAGCACGTAATATGCTGAAAAATGTGTAGATATCAATAATTTTGATTGTGACCAGTAGAAATGGGTCTTCCTCTTGATAAGTATAGATAATTGTTAAAATGTGGTAAAAATCATGTGATCTTGCCTAGGGGGATTTTTTATAGATAAATCATTTTAAAAATCTTTAGACAAGCTTGTGATCCTCCACTTAATTGCTCCTTCATAATTATACAATGTTACCCAAGCTACCCTCACTGGTGCTTCTCAAGGGGGCTGTGGGCTAGCCTCCTGCCCACTGATTATGGCCCATTGAAGAGACCAGGGGTTTTGCCCTATATTCCCGGTCCAGGCACGGAAGGGAGCTGGGACTGTGGAACTGTTTCTGGGCATCTTGGTGGGCACGCCCAGGCCAATCAGGACTTACAGTGTACATGTTTCCCAGCACAAAGACAAGGGAGACAGGGTGGGGGATTCTTGTAACTACTAATCCCCTTATCAGGGAAACATGTCCCCCGACTCTAAGCCTACATACCCAGAGACAGGCTGAGTGTTATCTGTCTGTCCTATTGTGTACTGTCATAGTTTCATGAGTGAGTTAATTATTAAGTATTTCCATTGTTCCCTTGGGTGAGTTGATTACCCAGATAAAGGATAAGTGTCCCTGAAAGTATATATATATATATATATATATACTGGAGGGGTTTGGAAGGCAGGAGGCAGCTTTTTAGGTACTAGGCGGTCCATCACAATTGGTGGCAAGCAGTGGGATGCTTCCTGCAGTATGGGACATCCAAACCAACACCGGGATCTGATGTCTGGCTAGCAGGAGAGGAGCAAAACAGACACCAGCAGCCATGGAAGAGGAATTTGAAAGGATATTGCGGGAGAAGCGTTCGCAACACAGAGGGAAAGTGCCAGAGCAGGTCCTGCTGGAGTGGTATTTCTCCGTCCGCCAGCACCTCTGGCAAGAAGTGCTGGACCATGAACAGCACTGCCAGAGATTCTTCCCTCCTTCCAGCAAAGGTACTGGGTGCAGTACGACGTGCAAGCTTTGTTCATGGGAGAACAACTGCATAAGGAGTGGACAGCCAAGTTGAGTAGGCTTGTCCAGGAAGAGATGTGGCTGGACAAGAGCTACAGAGCCCTCCAATAGAATGTAGCCTGGACCGTGGATAACAGCCCGACAGAAGGCTTTGGCTATGGCGGTTTGGATGACAGCTTAGCAGAAGGCTTTGGCTATGGCGGTTTGGGCAGTTATATGGAAAGCTGTCCACGGACCCTGCCTTTGGGAGTTACCTGCAGTGGTGGTGGGAGGAAATTGTGGGCATCTCAGAAGTGTACTGGGCTTAGGAAGATTTAGAGACACTGGCCAGTCAGGAATGGGAGTTGGAGATCGCCTACCGACAGCTGCTAGACTCTGCTCAGCAGCCCGGCAAAGTTTCCTTTGCCTGGGACTATCAGGTGGTAACAGCTGAAACCTCTGAATGCCTGGCTGAAGTGTCAGCAATCTGTGTCTGGCCAGCAACTGGAAGAGAGTCCATGAGATGGAGCAACTGGCTCAGCTCCCCAGTGGCAGCAAGAGTCCAGGAAAAAGGGAGACAGTCCCAGAGAGATGTCTCCCCAGCAGCAGTGGGTGTACCTGGGAGCAGAGGAAGCCATCCTCTGTGCCCAGCAACAGTCCAGAAGCCTGGGAGACAGTACCAGTGATGCGTCTGCCCAGCAACTGGAAGAGAGTCTTGGAGATGGAGCAACTGGCTCAGCTCCCCAGTGGCAGCAAGAGGCCAGGAAACAGGGAGACAGTCCCAGAGAGGTCTCCCCAGCGGCAGTGGGAGTACCTGGGAGCAGAGGAAGCCATCCTCTCTCCCCAGCAACAGTCCAGAAGCCTGGGAGACAGTACCAGTGATGCGTCTGCCAAGCAACTGGAAGAGAGTCTGGGAGATGAAGCAACCGGCTCAGCTCGCCAGTGGCAGCAAAAGTCCAGGAAACAGTGAGATAGTCCCAAAAAGATGTCTCCCCCGCAGCAGTGGGAGTACCCGGGAGCAAAAATAGCCATCCTCTCTCCCCAGCAACAGTCCAGAAGCCTTGAAGACAGTACCAGTGATGCATCTACCCAGCAACTAGAAGGAAGTCCAGGAGATGGAGCAACCATCAGGAGTCAGGGGGTTAAGCCGACACTCCCCAAGAAGCGTCTTCCCAGTGGCGGTACAAGGAAACTGTTTCCCATCCCCAGCCAGAGTTTGTGTGTCTAGGAGGTGGAGCGTGTGGCTTATCCCCTCAGTTACAGTGCCAAAACCCCACCAGGGATGTATCTTCCCAAATATTGGATGAGCCTCCAGAAGCCTTGATTACCAGCCCAGCCCCCAGCAGCGATACAAACATCCGGGAGACTGGGCAGTCAGCTCCCTAAAGGAAATTTGTTGTGGGGTTTTTCTGCCCGACTAACACAGGTCAAGACCAGTGGGAGGTCTTGGACCTGGTTCGTCTCCTTTTGAGGGGGAAGGAATGTGACGGAAACTACCATCACTGGTGCTTCTGGAGGGTGCTGTGGGCTAGCCTCTTGCCCACGGATTATGGCCCATTGAAGAGACTTGGGATTTTGCCCTGTCAGGGCACGAAAGGGAGCTGGGACTGTGAAACTGTTTCTGGGCATCTTGGTGGTCACGCCCAGGGTAATTAGGACTTACAGAGTACATGTTTCCCAGCACATATACAAGGGAGGCAGGGTAAGGGATTCTTGTAACTACTAATCCCCTTATCAAGGAAACATGTCCCCAGACTCTAAGGCTCCACTAAACCTACATACCCAGAGACAGGTTGAGTGTTATCTGTCTGTCCTATTGTGTATTGTCATTGTTCCCTGAGTGAGGTCATATTGTGAACTGCCATTGTTTCCTGAGTGAGGTCCTATTGTGTATTGTCATTGTTCCCTGAGTGAGGTCCTATTGTGTACTGTCATTGTTTCCTGAGTGAGGTCCTATTGTGTATTCAAATTGTTCCCTGAGTGAGGTCCAATTGTGTACTGTCATTGTCCCCTGAGTGAGGTCGTATTGTGTACTGTCATTGTTCCCTGAGTGAGTTAATTATTGTGTATTCCCATTGTTTCCTTGAGTGAGTTGATTACCCAGTTAAAGGGGGAGTCCCTGTAAGTATATAAAATGTATGTACTCCCTTCAATAAATGTTATTCCTTTTGGTATTATCTGAACTGGAGTCCTGTCTCTTGTTTGGGTAAAGGGCTGGTGTCAACTATCTATCTGCTGGAGGGGTTTGGAGGGCAGGAGGCAGGGTTTGGTGGAGGTACCAGGTGGTCCGTCACATGCATCTATTAGACGCAGCATGTTTATATTGTCATACATTGTGCATAGAGACACTCATATGTTATTTCCATATTTTAATGAAGAATTTTACAATAACAGAACCTTCTCACAAACTGGACTCAGACACTTCTCAGGATCCAGTGTTTGAATATAATTTATTAAAGTTATGCTACATATAAAGTGAGAGATTAGAAGTTAGTACAATTAGTACAATCACATTTGTTTAAGGTGCAGAGCAGAATTCCGCTATAAAACACAGCATTTGTCATAGGTGAGACCCTTCTGGGAGTCACATGCTACATAATTACATACACACGTGTGGGAGGTCTGTTTTTCTACCTTAGAAGTGAAGAGTTTAGAATGATTCAATTAAATATTTTGCTATGTTTTGAATTTGGTCCAACAAAGAGATTAGAATAGAAATTGCTGCATAAATAGCACATTTTTGGCCTTGTTGAACTACTCCATAACCTCTTTGTTTTGCAATGCCAAAGCCCTCTTTGGATACCCAGCGGTTAAAAATAATTGCTTGAATTTATTGAATAATATTTTTTCACATCCCTTGACCACAATTAAGCTGTTGTTTTTACATAAACGTAGAACTATATATGACAAGAAACAATCCCGTAGTTTGCCGGTAATTACAAAAGAGTCTTTCTTTATGTCTTGATATTCTAGTTTGTCACAATAAACAGCAGGTGACATGTGACAGAATGTACAGGAAATGGCTAAAAAGGTTTTGCAAAAAGTAGCATTATCTCATACTGACATATATTCCAATCCATTAGCAAATACATGTGAAAATGATTCACCCAAACTTTTGTGAGTTTTTCAAATTAGTGACCATTTCAATACATACATAAAAAGGTTTATGTCAAATACTTTGCATAGCAACTCGTTAGCAACCCATACCCATCAGAGAACGAACGCTTTTCGCAAGATTTTTGTATTTATATAATTCAGTAGGTTTGGCTATTTGTTTTCATGTACTGTATGTTAATGAACATGATTATTTACCTGGTTCAATAAAAAAATATTAAAATTTAACTCAAAACACACTATTAAATTATGAAACCTGTATAAAATTAGAAAAAAGAATATTATAATGTTCATTCATAATTCTGCTTAAGACAGTGAACTTTTAAAAATAATGTTGATTGTCAAATGATGTGAAATTATATTTAATTGCTCACTGCACAGGCCAAACATTGATAATATTAGTTAGTTACAAAATCTGCAGCATATACTACGTATTTCTCGTCAGCATTGAATCAGCTAAATATCATTTTACTCACGTTTTGTTTTCGAGTGTAAAAAATCCAGTGAAGAACAACTGGTACTGGTCATTTGTTCATGTCTATCCAATTCAAGTGTAATAAAACCTGTAATTCTAGTAATATTAACTCCGTAATTCAGGCTGCTACAATGGTTGTGTTTATAATTGATTGAAGTCATAGAAAATGAAGTAAAAAAACACCTGAGATTAATGCAGTTGTTTTGTAAGTTCTGATGGAATGGAATAGGTGCCAGTATATTAAAGGGACATAATATCATGAGTCAGACAGAGCATACAAATGTACTTCTGCTATCTAATGTTATTCTTTGTTAGTAGGTAGGTAGGCTCAAGAGCAGCAATGATGTACTGGGAGCTAGCTGCTGAGTGATAGCTGCACATATATGCCTCTTGTCATTGGCTCATCTGATATGTTCAGCTTACACCCAGTAGTGCATTCCTGCTGCTTCAACAAAGAATACCACGAGAATAAAGTAAATTTGATTATATAAGTAAATTGAAACGTTGTTTAAAATGTCATGCTCTATATCAGTGCTTTCCAAACTGTGTGTCGGCAGCAGTGTGTAGGTGTGTCCCTGCTTCAGCACAATTTTTTTTTGTTTTTTTTTTTTGTTTCTGACTTTCCGCCCGCCTGCTACGCATATCACATGGTTGACATGTGATTGATACCTAGGGGGACACAGATCATCTTAACCTATTGGCGCAGCTGAAGTCAGTGGGGTTTTTTTGCAGCTAGCTCCCAATAGTGCATTGCTGCTCCTGCTCTTGATATATGGATAGGAAGGGGAAGCTTAAAAATGCTTGATGATGAAATGCGAGTGTTTTTATCTAATGTTCCACCAAATATTCAGAAATTGTGTTCATCCCATCAACCTCATACATCCCATTAAATTAGTAAGTAGCTATTGGTGAAATTAAACTTTTTTTTCCATTCTTGCACATACATACTGTTACTTGTAAATACATCTTGTTATTATATAATTTATGTATGTGTCCGTATCTCTTAAAACAAGTTAGTTTAACCTCCTTTTTGCTAGTACAACTGAATTACTGTGTCGCGAAATGATGTAGGTCTAAAAAGTGTGTCACCAACATGAAAAGTTTGGAAAGCTCTGCTCTATATGAATCATGAAAGAAAAATGTGGGGTTTAACCCCTTTAATGTGCATGACAAGCCCTTCTCCTCATGCAGGGGAATTGCCATTCAAACCCTGTTTTCGGCATCCCCCCTCACTACAGGCCAGGAATCTTTGGTGGCCTAGTGGGCAGGCTTCATGGGATTTCCGGTGACGTGCCTGGGAGTGCCGGTGACGTGCCTGGGAGTGCCGGTGATGTGACCATGTACGCACGTGGTAACGTCACAAAGAGGCTGAACCAGGAAGAAGTTGTAAGCTGCTACGGGAGCTGGATGAGGGGGGGTGTAATTCAAACCCCTAGATCTCAGCTCCCGTAGCAGCTACAAACCTTGCGGACACCGCATATGAAAGAGAAGCAGGAGCAATAAAACGCTGATATTTTGATAATAAAGTAACAAACACACAGGGATTTGCTTGGGGATGTTACATTATATGCAGAATAAAAACAAATCTGCTGTCTCCAGACCCCTAATAAAGTTTATGTTATAGTTGACAAGTCCCTCTCTATATATCATTGTGTCTTTATAGTCAGGTGATCACCGTGGTAATAACTTTTATTTCAGTACTGCACAATGGGGCCCCTCTTATCTATATTATAACCCCAAAAGCCTGTATGGGCCCCTATTTCCCATCTGACTACCCTTGATGACAATTTACTAAGGTTATCACAGTAACAGCAGTGCTCACTGAGCCTTTTATTATTTATTAAAATCTACGCAAAAATTATCCTTTTTTTTTTTACAGTCTTGGCCGCAGCTCTCACGTGCCATGAAATATAAATATAATACTGATATATTGTGAATCTGCTGGGCCTACTGAAAAAAACAATATATTATTTGTGTGGGTCACTCACTGACATTAAAATATAATAGGGGTTTAAATGTAGTTAGCAAAAAAAGGCTAAAAATTGTCTCAGCACTGGGGTGAAAAAAAGGCTTAGGGGCCTATTTATGAAATGTCTGTCGGACCTGATCCGACAGTGCGGATCAGGTCCGACAGACCTCGCTGAATGCGGAGAGCAATACGCTCTCCGTATTCAGCATTGCACCAGCAGTTCTTGTGAACTGCTGGTGCAACGCCGCCCCCTGCAGATTCGCGGCCAATCGGCCGCTAGCAGGGGTGTCAATCAACCCGATCGTATTGGATCGTGTTGAATTGCAGTGATGTCTGTCCGCCTCCTCAGAGCAGGCAGACAGATTATGGAGCAGCGGTCTTCATAACTGGTGTTTCTGGCGAGCCTACGGGAAACACGGGCCCTCACGCTCCATACAGAGGTTGATAGATGGGCCCCTTAGTAGCAAAGCGTTAATCTACCACCCTGCAGTTCACTAGAAGGCTACTTTGTGCCACTCAGTTTTACAAATGGGCCGGTGTCTGGGGCACAAATCTTAAGGGAATCACTGGGCTTCTTATTTACTGGTTTTGTTGCCATTATGGCTCTGTTTAACTGAGCATGAAAACCAAGATGAAAATGTCATGATGCGGATAGAGCACTCCTATGTGTTACTATTGTGAAGCCCCTCTCTTGAACTTCTCTGCTGGAATTCCTAGGTAGTGTGCATGTGACTGTATATGTCAATGGTGTTTGCAATAAAGTATAAGTGTCACAAAACATTATTGTAGTCACTGCTGCTGTATACTGGTCAAGACGTGCACACTCCTGAGCCTACCTCAGTATGCTCTTAAGGAAAGAAGTTTCAGCAAAAAAGACCAAGAGTAAAAGCCAAACTTGATAAAAGACACAAATACATTGCATTTATATATTGTGCGCTCTGTCTGAATCCTGTCTTGCTTTCCGTGTTTCTTTGTGTTGCAGCAACAGTTTGTTAACTCCTATTGTGTATTATAAAGTGAGTGAAAGTGATTTCTGTCTGCTGTGCTTATGCATAGTGTTTACTACAGTATATTCCAGTGTCAGTACTTAAACCTGCTGCATTATGGTCCCTTGTTGGAGCCTTCACATATATATATAAACATCAGGGGTCTAGATATATAATATAATGAGCTGTTTGTTGCAGAACGTCTGTGTTATTGCTGTTCTGTAAGATGTACATACCCCTGCTGTACAAAGGCTGGAGATATTTATATGTATGTGCTACAGGTGCTCATATACACATGTATATATAGGAATTATACACCCCCTTCCCCCTTCTTATAACAATGCAAAGGACACTCTTAAGTGAGGGTGAGGTTAATTGGATCTGATTTGTTTTCTATTCCATCTAACCCTAAAACAATATCAAAGGTCCAGCTGGCTAACTTACAACAAGGTGTGGCCACTGGTGTCCAGCATTAATTGGAAGCACATGATATTAATTCCATACTACAGTCTGTTACCTATAGCTCAAAAGTGTCCTGCTAATAAAGTGACCTTTATCGTCACCTAACAAGCCATTGGTAGGGGTCAGTTGTCTCAGGATCACCCACTGAGCATGTATATATAACGTTTCCCAAAGGGCCAATCTGTGACATAGTCTCATATCCATCCTGTCCACAGGATTCGTTTAGAACAGACCCTAACTCTGAACAAGCAGAAAGCAAAGTATAAGAAACATTGTTCCACATAATTCCACTGGTCGGAAGGACAACGCCTGGAAATGTATTGCTCTTCCTAATGAGGTCAGCGTCTGCATCCAGCACAACCATATTCCAGCTCGGATTTAAATAAGCCACACAAGGTTTAAGTAGGGAAGACGTGAGAGGAGGAGATGGATTTTGTTTACAGTATTTATATGGAAAAAATAATAATAATGAACGTTTTGCTTTTCCCATAGGGTTTTAAGTTCTGGCTTAATATAAAAAGCTGAATATTATTACTTGCTGTGGAAAAGAACCCCATCCAATTTTAAATTATTTGCTTCTAAAACTTGGAGGCACAATTTAATAAGGAAAACAATAAAGGAGTGAGGTATAAATAAACCAACTTGGAATGTAAATAAAATCTAAAAACAATTGAGATTAATCATCTGCATGAGGCAGCCGTGCACTGTGACTGCTTCTAAGCCAATGCCAAACCTGGTGTAATCTGCGGCTTTTATCTTCAGCAGTGCACATCGCAACTCAAGGCTGTAACAGGTATTTCTCTTCGTTCCTGTGCTCCCCCTCAGAAGAGGGGCTAGAATTAGGGCACGATGGGGTCTTGCAGGCCTTACACAAAATAAAAAACAGAATCAGGATAAGAAGTGCAATCAGACAGTTAAAGGAGATGGCCACTACTGCTCCAGTTGACAGTCTAGAACCCATTGCAGGATGACGGTGTCCAAAGAGAAGACGTCTGAGGTTCCTAGGATAGGTGAATATCACATGAGCACAGATCTTGTACTTGTGGGTAAACAGAATCAACTGATATTCTGTATAGAGCAAGTGATGTTTAGCAAAACAGCATCAGGACCATTCAGCAAGTGACCTCTAGAGAAGGTTTGGTGAATCGATGAGTTATAAAGGGAGCAGTATTACACAGCTCAGTATCACAAGGATTCCGGTGTCCTCGTCTGTGTTATGGTTATATTCAGGGATGTAGACGCCTCTACAGCTGTTAGGTCATGCAATAGAATTTCCAAAAATACATCCTGTAAAAGACAAATAGATACATATGGTTATGTGAGAGAGAAGATGGAACCATTTGGGATCAGTATATATTACACAGAGGGCAATGTCGATACAACTGTTTTATACTCACTGAGATGTTATTTTATATATTGTTAGTTAGATCTAGACCATAAAACTCATTTCTGCTACATCAGAACTACACACTGGTCTCTAGTGAAAGTCAATGTGAATATTGGCACCCTCAAGATTCAGCCCATCTGACGTGGCAAACTGTGTTTTCTAGAGCTGAGCATAATAGTGAGGCATATAGTAAGCGTCCTGGGTCTAGTATCAGGTACTAAGACCATCAGTAACCAAGCATGTCACATCCTTCTTTGGAGCACCAAAGCCAACACTTATGAGGGCATCTTAGCATGTGTTACAGTTGTGTGTGTTTTAAATTGATATTAATGTACTGAGAACATCTTATTGCACCCCACCAATCAACAAGCGCTACCCAGGGTGCTGAACAAAAAAATGGGCAAGCTCCTAAGCTTACATTCCTGCTTTTTCAACTAAAGATACCAAGAGAATGAAGAAAAATTGATAATAGGAGTAAATTAGAAAGTTGCTTAAAATTGTTGCTTTCTCTGGGTCATGAAAGAAAAATGTGGGTTTCATATCCCTTAAAGCTTTATACATAAGATTATACTTTAAAATGACTTTAAATACTTGCAAAATCTGTTACTATGAAGGGACATTACAGTAGCTTTTATCTATGTGCAGAATATCAGCACCGTCTGGTACAAAATAAATATGTTTAAAGCAGAGTTCTCCACACTCCATTTGCCCAGCAGGGGGGGCATTATAAAGTAGCTGGGTAGGGGCAGTGTAGTACTTTGTAATATTATAACATTTTCTGTTATTTAGAAATGTGACTTAAAGGGGCACTAAACCCAACATTTTCCTTTTATGATTCAAATAGAGCAGCAATTTTAAGCAACTTTCTAATTTACTCCTATTATAATTTTTCTTCGTTCTCTTGCTATCTTTATTTAAAAGCAGGAATTAAAAGCTTAGGAGCTGGCCCATTTTAGGTTCAGCACCCTGGATAGCAATGCTTATTCGTGGCTAGTTAGCTACCAATAAGCAAGCATAACCCAGGTTCTCAAGCTTTACATTCCTGCTTTTTAAATAAAGATAGCAAGACAATGAAGAAAAATATATAATAGGAGTAAATTAGAAAGTTGCTTAAAATTCCATGCTCTATCCGAATCATTAAAGAAAAAATGTGGGTTTAGTGTCCCTTTAAGCTATCCAAAGCACAAACGAATTGCATCAAACATTGAAAACATAATATTAGCTAATTTTAGCTTTAAACTGTTTTACATTTTTTCTTTTTTCTCTTCTCTCTCTCCTCTTGTCATTGAAATATATCCAACTTCATCATGTCTATCCAAAAGTCGGATGTTCCTGTTTTCTTTTTCTGTATATATAATGTGTATAAAATGTCAGGATATGGATAACATTTCTCTTTGTACCTAACCAAATGTGTCTTTCATGTTAATATTTGTATTTGCATTTTCTTTTTTGTTTATATACAAACAATACTCATGTATGGTTGAGAGTATGCTTTCTTTTTTATCCTGACAACAACAAAAATAAAAAAATAAATAAAAAAAAACCTTTTAAATTTTGGGTGTTCAGTAAAATCAGCAAAGTGGTGTAAGGGTTAGATTACAAGTGGAGCGCTATTTATTACTCCAGCACTAACTCCGCTAGAAGTTAGATATTTGCACACATCGGGTACTGTGCGTATAACAAGTTGAAAGTAAAAAGATTTTTCCCTTGTGTGCTTAACAGACACGCAAAAATCCAAAGTTAGAATATTGCGACCGCGTTAACGTATTCTCCCATAGACTACAATGAAGCCCGAAAAGTGGAAAAAAACACCATACTTGCGCGCAAACCCAATTGAATTGCATTTTCTCAAGAACGCTAACCCAGAATGAAATATTAATATTTCACATTCCAATGTTATTCATAAAGAATAAGTTCTATTTATTCATAAATACATATTTCTATATATAACTGATAAGTTTTTGGTAAAATATATATCGATACCTATATATATATATATATATATATATATATATATACACACCAATGATTTTATATATAGGTATAAATATATATATATGCACAAATATATATATAGGAATATCTATTCATAAATACTTAGAACATATTCCCCTATGTGAAGAACATTGGAACGTGAAATATTTACAGTACATACATACACAGTTAAACACATTCGGCTAGATTACGAGTTTTGCGTTATAGTGAAAAAGCAGCGTTATCAGGTTATAACGCTGCTTTTTCACTACCGCTGGTATTACGAGTCATGCAGATTTATGGGCACCGCACACTTTTTTGGCCTTACCGCAAATCAACTTACGTAGGGCTGCAACTAACGATTATTTTCATAATCGATTAATCGGCCGATTATTTTTTCGATTAATCGACTAATCGGATAAAAAGAGAATCAATAATAGTTTTCTATGTTTTAAATAAAATCCACATAATGAGTGTTACAAATATAAACTTCACACTAAAACTTTACATTAACACAACTGTTTCTTCAATTTTTAAACAGCAGAGCACAGTTTTATAATTAAACAAAACAAAACCACAAACTGTTTGAAAAGAGGTAGAACTAGAAAGAGTTAGACTATCACTGTTAATAACATTGTTATTCACTCTTTCAGAAACTTTGCATTGAAATGCAAAAATTTCAACATGTCCACATGCTTCTGGCTAAGGCTGGTTCTCTGTTTGCAGCTATATTTCCTGCAGCAGAGAAAAGGCTGAGGTGTATAAGTAGGGTTTTGAAAATTTCACCAAAGTGGGATATTTATCTTTGTTAGCTCTTCACCAATGCTAAGTGTTTTCTACCTTGGCAAGGGGCCTCTCAATAAAGTAACCCTTGACTTCATTCTAACATAAAAATATCTTGAATATCTATATGCAATGGTAAATAACCAGCTATAAGGTTAGGGGAAATATCTAGTCCGCTCTAAAAATAACGAATATATACTTATAAAGGTTGAATCTGGTACATATTATCACAATTTATTAAAAATATATAAAAAACAATAAAAAACAAAATCAAAAGCGCTAAGGACTGTATATCAATAACAGGACAAAGCCTTACACATTTATTTATACAGTACATATAATCAGCAATACGCTAATAATTGTGCAAACAGATAATAGTGCACATCAATTTAAATAACTCCCATCAATCTAGGGGCAAGGTGTAAACAACAAGCTTGGCACTATATCATGAAAAGTATAGTTCCAAATCACCGGATTTAATATAAACAATCCAAATGATGACTATTATATCTGGGTTGCACATAAGCCAGGGGTAGTTGTAAACTTATACTGTCCTGAAAAAGTGAAAAGTAGACGTCTGTAGACGTCCTTTAGGCTAAGGAAATAACCATAAAACACAATACCATGTGCAGGAGTTCATTGGAGTGAAGCAGCTGGTGTTGTGCACAGACCAACTAATTGCAAACCAACTAATCGATTAATCGATTATGAGATTCGTTGACAACTATTTTCATAATCGATTATTATCGATTATGACGATTAGTTGTTGCAGCTCTAAACTTACGCAATTTGCAACTTACGATTTTTTAAGGGTGTATTGGGTGGTTTTATTTTTAGGTTAGGGCTCTGGGCCGCAATAGAGCTAAATGCCCTTTTAAGGGAAATGCCCATCCAAATGCCCTTTTCAGGGCAATGGGGAGCTGATTTATTTGGGGCAATGCCCTGCAAAAGGCCCTTTTAAGGGCTATTGGTAGTTTAGTTTAGGCTAGTTTTTTTTTATTTTGGGCGGGCTTTTTTTTATTTTGATAGGGCTATTAGATTAGGTACAATTAGTTTAAAGATCTTGTAATTTATCTAATTGCTTTGAATTTAGTTAATTGTATTTCATTTAGGGAATTTATTTAATTGTAGGGTTAGGTTAGGTGTTAGTGTAACTTAGGTTAGGTTTTATTTTACAGGTAAATTTGTATTTATTTTAGCTAGGTAGTTAGTAAATAGTTAATAACTATTTAGTAACTATTCTACCTAGTTAAAATAAATACAAACTTGCCTGTAAAAAATATTAATAAACCCTAAGCTAGCTACAATGTAACTATTAGTTATATTGTAGCTAGCTTAGGGTTTATTTTACAGGTAAGTATTTAGTTTTAAATAGGAATAATTTAGGTAATAATTGTAGGTTTTATATAGATTTATTTTAATTATATTTAAGTTATGGGGTGTTAGGGTTAGACTTAGGTTTAGGGGTTAATAAATATAATATAGTGGTGGCGATGTTGGGGCGGCAGATTAGGGGTTAATAAATGTAGGTAGGTGGCGGCGATGTAAGGGGCGGCAGATTAGGGGTTAGTAATATTTAACTAGTGTTTGCGATGCGGGAGTACGGCGGTTTAGGGGTTAATATGTTTATTATAGTGGCGGCGACGTTGGGGGCGGCAGATTAGGGGTTAATAAATATAATGTAGGTGTCGGCGATGTTGGGGGCAGCAGATTAGGGGTTCATAAGTATAATGTAGGTGGAAGCGATGTCCGGAGCGGCAGATTCGGGGTTAATAAGTATAATGTAGGTGTCAGCGATGTCGGGGGTGGCAGATTAGGGGTTAATAAGTGTAAGATTAGGGGTGTTCATGTTAGGGTGTTAGGTGTAAACATAAATTTTGTTTCCCCATAGGAATCAATGGGGCTGCGTTACTGAGCTTTACGCTGCTTTATTGCAGGTGTTAGACTTTTTCTCAGCCGGCTCTCCCCATTGATGTCTATAGGGAAATCGTACACGAGCACGTATAACCAGCTCACCGCTGACTTAAGCAGCGCTGGTATTGGAGTGCGGTATGGAGCACAATTTTGCTCTACGCTCACTTCTTGCCTGATAACGCCAGGTTTGTAAAAACCCGTAATACCAGCGCTGTAGGAAAGTGAGCGGTGAGAATAAATTGCAAGTTAGCACCGCACCCCTCTTACCGCAAAACTCGTAATCTAGCCGATTATTAACTATGAATATTGCATAAATAGGATTTTACATGTTTTCAGCTACTTGACTGAAAAGGGCTCCAATCCACTTATATATGTCTATATATGGATTTATGTGTTTATGGGCTAGATTACAATTGGAGCTCTAAATTATCACACGCCCGTTTGCGGTTGCATGATAATTAACCAGCCATTAGAATTAGCGCTCAGAAAATTAACTAGAAATACGATCTCTGGTTTAGTTAATGGTAGTGATATGTTTAGCAGTCCAAGGGCAAACCCCTTGCAAATCCTCATCATGTTTAGGGGGATATTTATTAAAGCCTCAACTATGCTGCATTCACCGGCACACATACGCTCGCCATATATTGCGGCCGCGGACCTAAATACGCTCTCCTAATTCATAAAAAAAAGCTGTCAAAAAGCTGCGCACCAAGTACGGGGCGATGAGCATCAGACTGTTGTTAACTAACAGTCATCGATCTCGCTGCTATTCGGCTTTTTCCCAACTTTATTTATATCCTGTCACTAAATGCTGCCACTATACTAAAATGTTTAACCCCTATCCCGCCGCTCCCGGACCCCTCCGCAACTTTAATAAAGTTATTAACCCCTATCCTGCCGCTCCCGGACCTCGCCGCCACTACATAAATGTAGTAACCCCTAAACCCCTGGCCTCCCACATCACTACCATTAACTAAACCTATTAACCCCTAAACCGCCAGCCCCCCACATTGCCATAAACTAAATTAAGCTATTAACCCCTAACAGCCAATAGGATGAGAGCTGCTCAAATAGGAATGCAAGGGACGCCATCTTGGATGATATCACTTGCATTCAAGTTCCAGTTTACGGTGGTGACTGTATTGAAGAGGAGCTCCGCGCCAGATGTCTTCAGGATGGACCCGCTCCGCGCCGGATGGATGAAGATAGAAGAGGCCGTCCGGATGAAGACATCTTGCCAGCTGGATGGATCCTTCAAGCTGATCTTCAAAAACTGTAAGTCGGGGGTTAGTATTAGGTTTATTTAAGGGTTTTTTTGGGTGGGTTTTATTTTTAGAGTAGGGTCTGGGCAGGTAAAATAACAAAATGCCCTTTTAAGAAAAATGCCCATACAAATGCCCTTATCAGGGCAATGGGGAGCTTAGGTTTTTTTCGATAGGCTTTTTTTTGGGGGGGGGGGGGGGTTGGGTGGTGGTTTTAACTGTTGGGGGGTGTTTGCATTTTTTTTACAGGTAAAAGAGCTGATTTCTTTGGGGCAATGCCCCGCAAAAGGCCCTTTTAAGGGCCATTGGTAGTTTATTGTAGGCTAGGTTTTTTTTTTTATTTTGGGGGGCTTTTTTATTTTCATAGGGCAATTAGATTAGGTGTAATTCGTTTTTATTTTTGATACTGTGTTTTTTTTTGTAACTTAGTGTTTGGTTTTTTTGTAACTTATTTTTGTAATTTAGTAATTTTTAATAGTATATTTAAATAATTTGAGTAGGGTTAGGGTTTTTAATGTGTAATGTAGTTAATTTAATTGCTAGTTTAATGTAATTGTAGTATAATAGTTAGGGTAGGTTAATTAATAGTTTAATATAGTTTATTTTAATTATAAAGGTAAGTTTTAATTTATTATAAGATAGGGATGTGGTAATTTTAATGTAAAGTTAGAGGGTTGTTAGGGTTAGGGGTTAGGGGCGCGGAGCGGGTCCATCCTGAAGACATCTGGCGCGGAGCTCCTCTTCAATACAGTCACCACCGTAAACTGGAACTTGAATGCAAGTGATATCATCCAAGATGGCGTCCCTTGCATTCCTATTTGAGCAGCTCTCATCCTATTGGCTGTTAGGGGTTAATAGCTTAATTTAGTTTATGGCAATGTGGGGGGCTGGCGGTTTAGGGGTTAATAGGTTTAGTTAATGGTAGTGATGTGGGAGGCCAGGGGTTTAGGGGTTACTACATTTATTTAGTGGCGGCGGATAGGGGTTAATAACTTTATTTAGGTTGCGGCGATGTCAGGCGGCAGATTAGGGGTGTTTAGACTCTGGGTTTATGTTAGGGTGTTAGGTGTAAACGTAACTGGTTTTCTACCATATAAATCAATGGGATATCTAGCAGCATCGAACATAAGCTTTCGCTGCTTTCAGACTCCCATTGATTCCTATGGCATCCGCGGCCTCCAGGGTGGCGGATTGAAAACCAGGTACGCTGGGCCGGAATAGCCGCGAACATACCGGTTAACTATTTGATAACTTTGAAAAAGTGTCAAATAGTGCGGAGTGTGTATTCGGAACATCTGTAATGACGTAAGCATTGATCTGTGTCGGATTGAGAGAGGCGGATCGTATGTTACGTCACAAATTTCAAATTTTGCCGGTCTGTAGGCTTTGATAACTAGGTCAAATCTAGCCCGCCACAATTACGCTGCGGAATTCCAGCGTATTTTCGGCTGACGGCTTGATAAATATCCCCCTCAGTGTCTCTTTAAAAGTATTCTGAAAATGATAAACTTGTGCTTTAAAAAGTTCACAGCTTAGAAAAAGATTCCCCTCTGAAACGAGTGATCAAACCATCAGTGGAAAATATGTGAATGGTTTGTCTTCATCCAGAACAATAGCTGAACCCAGAGGTAACGCGTCACGGCTGCTATATATTGTGTTGTTTTACAGCGAGGGATGTCTATAGCAGAAATATATATATATAGCATGTGAATTATTTATAGTACCAGGTTTACTCCCTTTCTGCAACACATTAATATCAGACATTTGTTTGTACCTGACGTGATCATCACATTGAAATACACAAAGCAGAATCCGGTAACCTACTCACATTAACAAGACTTCATTACGCTAATTACAGGTTATGTGCCTGGGAGCAGTAATTATGCATTCAGGGAGTTAAGTTGGTTATATCAGCTGATGAGCTTTTTTATTTTTGTTCGCTTTGCTTGGATTGTATGAAGTATTATGGGCTAAATTACAAGTGGAGCGCTAAATTATAGCGTGCCCGTAAATGGGCAAATTAACCAGCCATTTTAACTGGCTGGTTATTGCTACCGATAGTTTGCGGTAGCAATTAGCGCTCAGAAATGTAACCAGAGATCCAATCTCTGGTTAATTTTCTAAAAGTGCCCCAAACACCCTCAAAATAGAGAGCATTATAGTTTTTTATTAAAATCAACTGCCCTAGGCAGTTTTTGGGGTGTAAAGTTGGCGGGTGTGGGGTGTTAGAAAAAAATGGTACTGAAAAGTGCCTTTACATTGCGGTCTATGGAAATTGTGTGGTCCCTGTAAATATATGTGCATATGCTTATATACATATATATGTATAAACATATTAACACATAAATATCTATGTATATAGTCATATATATATATATATATATATATATATATATATATATATATATATATTTAAAAACATGCTGTACTACTTACCCCTTCGCTGTGTGAGGACAGCATCAGTACGAGTCTCCCATTGGAGCGCTCTCGTGAGCAAAATGCTTCCCAGCAATGCGTGCGCTGGTATTACACAGTGGAGCGCAAATATCATGAAAACGATATTTAGCGCTCCACTTATAATCTGGCGCTTTATGCATCTATATACTATACACAGAGAAGCAGGTCATTTTGGTGCAAACCTTTGTTAATATCACTTTATGCACACAGTGACACTAGATTCAAAGACCTTTCACATGAGCGCACAAGTATTTTCTTACAATACACATCCATACCGGTCAAACCATCCTTATCTTTTCATGCTTATTCCAAAAACTAAATTCAATAAATCAACATGACCCATAATCTATAGATGTGGATGAGTATTATTTACATTTTAAGCTTAGTGCTAGCAAGACAACTATATGAAAGGTTACATATTTGTACCATACAAAAGCAGGTATATTTAAATAGAAACCAAAGCTCATAAATTGTTTTTTTACTCAGGTTTTAGGTAAAGCAAACGTTTAATATATTTAAACATACACAAAACTGGTCATTTATATGTAATTATTGCTGCTGGGTGATCTGATGAAGAATTGTGTCACATATCACCTGATGATACTGTTCTGCGTGCCGCTGTCTTGCTCTGTATGTTTACAATGGAATGCACCAGCAAACAGGTAGAGAACATTTGTAGTACGATTGTTTGGCCTAGACCAGTGGTTTCTAAAGTGTGAGGTGGCCTCCCCAGGAGGGGGCGCTAGAGCATATAAAGGGAGGTGTGGGGTATCAGTGACACATCACACTATTATATGGAAACTGCAAGCAGCAGCTGACTTTGGAAAAAAATAGAAAGTTTTTTAAGAGACGATAGTAACACTCGCCATATTGTGGTGGAATAAACTGGATCATAGGTAGAAGAAACGCACTGAAGTCGAAATTGCTCAGAGACTGTGTTGAGCTTGTTGTTCTTGATCAGTAACTTGCATTTAAAACAGGAGTAACAAAGTGAAAATTAAAAAGCAAATTAAATACTCATCTGGTTAAGAAGAATCGGCTCTTAAGCGCTGATTGTGAAGCCCTGATCCAGTGTAAATTCCCCAAATTAAAAATAAAAACTACATATTATAAATTTCTTTTAAAGATAAAAAATAAAGAAGCATCTATTACAGGGGGGTGAGACGCAGTCTTGTACATTTTTTTAGAGTGAAGGCTACCGCATAAGACTTTGGAAACCCTGGACCTAGACAAAATTACATAGTTATGAATAGCAATTTTAAGACAATAAAGCTGCCTGAGATGTGAAATTTTTTTCAGCAAAACCAGTAGTGTATGTGACAAGTTATTTCAGCCGTTACGCATTTCACACAGTTATTCAGTAAAATCACTCTATAAAATGAAAAATCTTCCTTTGTTATCACTGAGATTATACATTTTGCCTGATTCTTGAATATTGTTCTGTCACATTAAATGCACTAAATCTTAATGAAACAGTTAATTAATCTTAAAGGGACAGTCTAGTCAAAATTAAACTCTCATGATTCAGATAGGGCACACAATTTTAAACAAGTTTCCAATTTATTTTTATTGTCAAATTTGCTTTGTTCTCATGGTATTCTTTGTTGAAAGTTAAACCTAGGTAGGCTCATATGCTAATGTCTAAGCCCTTGAAGGCCACCTCTTATCTCAGTGCCTTTTGACAGTTTTTCATAGCTAGACAGTCATATAGATAACATTGTGCTCACTCCTGTGGTTATTTATGAGTCAGCACTGATTGGCTAAAATGCAAGAACTGAGATAAGGGTACAGTCTGCAGAGGCTTAGATACAAGGTAATCACGGGATTAATATAACAGTGTTGGTTATACAAAACTGGGGAATTGGTAATAACAGGATTATATGGAGTAGACTGTCCCTTTAAATAAACTGTTTTCAGCTCCCAACTTGTTATGTTGAGAAAACAATATTGTTACGTCAACAAAACAACGTATTATCTTAACATAACAAGTAAAAAAAATGCATGGCCTCTCTGGGCTTCCATAACTTCTATATATAGAATTGATATATTTTCTAAATTCAAATGATTTGAAAATGCAGCATAGATTATACAAGAGAATAATCTTTTTAATATCCAAGGACACCGCAGTTACAGTTTTTTTTGTTACATTTAAAATGTATTAAGAGAAAACAAAATGAGCTGCACTATAAAGTGAGGAAAAAAATAAAATGTAATTTTAATTAAATGTTTCTCACTTCAGAGGGTTGTTGCCTTATTACATGTGACATAAGCGGACCTGCTCATGACTAAAGCTGGGACCCGGCGGCATCTTGGCATTCACAGTTTGTCAATAAAGAACAGTGAGTTGCAGCTGTGGTTTTCTCTAAAGCACTAAATGCAGCAGTGTTTGCAGAATGTATAGCATTGTTAAAAGCATTCTTGTACAACTGCTGTAATATGGTGTTTAATATAGTGCACGTTCCTGGGCCTACCTACGTATGCTCTGCACCAAAGGATACTAAAAAAACAAAGACAAAATGATAATAGGAGTAAATTGGAAAATCTCCTAAAATTGAAAGCAAAAAAAATGTGTTTAATGTCCCTTTAATGGGAATCAAAATGTGTACTACACGGACTGACAGCTTAATTTCTAGCAACTGCACCTTTTATGTGATAAATGTGGCCCTGCCCATATGATGTTATTAAGCTGAAGTTATAAAGATTATTATACAGATGTGAGGATTGTATTTGTGTTTTACTAGAGACAAGTGAGAGATTTACTGTAGACAGATACTAATTTACTTTATAAATACAGCACTTAAGCCATTTGTCCCAGTTGGATCTGCAGTCCCAGTTTGGATCAGTTGCTGTGCACTCTGCTGACAAGACATCTGTCTGCTAATTACTGCACTATATAAATATCTTATGCTGACATAATGTATATACACTTGCAATATGCTGACAATATGTACTGTATATACACTTGCAATATGCTGACAATATGTACTGTATATACACTTGCAATATGCTGACAATATGTATATACACATGCAATATGCTGACAATAAGTATATACACTTGCAATATGCTGACAATATGTTTATACACATGCAATATGCTGACAATATGTACTGTATATACATTTGCAATATGCTGACAATATGTATATACACTTGCAATATGCTGACAATATGTATATACACATGCAATATGCTGACAATATGTACTGTATATACACATGCAATATGCTGACAATATGTATATACACTTGCAATATGCTGACAATATGTACTGTATATACACTTGCAATATGCTGACAATATGTATATACACATGCAATATGCTGACAATATGTACTGCATATACACATGCAATATGCTGACAATATGTATATACACTTACAATATGCTGACAATATGTATAGACACTTGCAATATGCTGACAATATGTATATACACATGCAATATGCTGACAATATGTATATACACTTGCAATATGATGACAATATGTACTGTATATACACTTGCAATATGCTGACAATATGTACTGTATATACACTTGCATTATGCTGACAATATGTATATACACTTGCAATATGCTGACAATATGTACTGTATATACACTTGCAATATGCTGACAATATGTACTGTATATACACTTGCAATATGCTGACAATATGTATATATACATGCAATATGCTGACAATATGTATATACACTTACAATATGCTGACAATATGTATATACACATGCAATATGCTGACAATATGTACTGCATATACACATGCAATATGCTGACAATATGTATATACACATGCAATATGCTGACAATATGTATATACACTTGCAATATGCTAACAATATGTACTGTATATACACTTGCAATATGCTGACAATATGTATATACACTTACAATATGCTGACAATATGTATATACACTTACAATATGCTGACAATATGTATATATACATGCAATATGCTGACAATATGTATATACACTTACAATATGCTGACAATATGTATATACACATGCAATATGCTGACAATATGTATATACACATGCAATATGCTGACAATATGTATATACACTTACAAGCATTTCACTAAAGCTGCCTGCTGTATAATGTTGGGCTATATCCTGGCTGCCTCTCGCCGGAGCGCTGCACCAATCTCTCTGTGGACTTTCTTGCTGACATCCTAATAATATCATCTGCTGATTACACGTTTCTGTGCATCTTTACCAATTTAACAGCCTTGCTGCATGAGCAGATCTGGCTTTATGTCTGATTTTCTCATTAATAAAAATTTCACCCATTAAGGACCCGGTGGAAGTGGAACTTGGCATTATCTGTAGGAAGATTTGTATGGGCATGTGTATTTATTATACGTCCAACAGGATAGGTCTTTGTATATTAAGTAGGAAATCTTGCTAAGCTTGGCCCAATCTATCCAATTTGGGTCACTTAAATTTCTCTAATTTAGGTCACGTTTCTCTGATTTATTAAGTCTCTTTAATGTAGGAACTGTCTCTCAGATTTGGGGTAAATCTCAATGACATATGGGGCTAAAATCATGAAGCTATCGAAATATCTTGTAATTAAAGGGCCATGAAATCAAAATATTTGGGTACAATTAAAAATACAAATGTTTCCAATTTACTTCTATTATCAAATTTTCTTATAGGGACAGTCAAGTCCCCAAAAAACATTCATGATTCAAACAGGGCATGTAATTTTAAACAACTTTCCAATTTACTTTTATCACCAATTTTGCTTTGTTCTCTTGGTATTCTTAGTTGAAAGCTAAACCTAGGAGGTTCATATGCTAATTTCTTAGACCTTAAAGGCCACCTCTAATCTAAATGCATTTTGATTGTTTTTCACCACTAGAGGGCATTAGTTCACGTGTTTCATATAGATAACATTGAGCTCATGCACATGAATTTACCATGGAGTCAGCTCTGATTGGCTAAAATGCAAGTCTGTCAAAAGAACTGAAATAAGGGGGCAGTCTGCAGAGGCTTAGATACAGGGTAATTACAGAAGTAAAACGTGTATTATTATAACTGTGTTGGTTATGCAAAACTGGGGAGTTTGTAATTAAGGGATTATCTATCTTTTAAAACAACAAAAATTCTGGTGTTGACTGTCCCTTTAATTCTCTTGGTATCATTTATTTAAAATCAGGTAGGTAGTCTCAGGAGCATACATGTCTCAGGAGTCTATATGGCAGCCTTTTTGCAAGAATGCATTTAACAGTGTTATACATTCACATTGCTGCCACCAATTCTTGCACAACTGCTAAATGAAATAATTTTTTTGTGTTTCCCGTGCCCAATGGTGAGATTCATTGAGGTTTGCTTCA
Source organism: Bombina bombina (assembly GCF_027579735.1). NCBI lineage: Eukaryota > Metazoa > Chordata > Amphibia > Anura > Bombinatoridae > Bombina > Bombina bombina. Next base: position 20,528,615 of record NC_069500.1, read on the forward strand.
CCTGTCGTTCCTAGTGATCTGTTAGAGAGCGTTCCTACCCTTACCATATACAGTGGTGCCAGAGCACTAATTACACCCACATCACGGTTGCACAATCTGTTGGTTTGTGATTATAAAAAACTGCATGTCTGTTTTATTAGAGAAAGTCCAGAAAAAACTGCAGGACGAGAAGCCTCGCAGACGCAAACAAGAGTATGTCGGTTGGTACCACTTAGGCACGGGCAGAGATTTTACACATAAGACAGATTGGTTTCAGGAAACATTTTTACTTGAATCTAGACTGTGGTCTGACAGGATCAGCCCAGGCAGAACTTCACTTTCTGCAATTAGATTTCTTTACTGCAAATGAAGCAGTTACACTAAAGTACCAGTTCTATTGCAATGTGCTAATTAACTGGAGAAAAGTTTTATAATACAGCAAAGCTGCTGAACATCACATTGCAAATTAGATGCAGAGAAAAAATACATTTTGTAGGGTTTTAAATATCTGTTGAATAAATTTGTTTCCTTTGGTCTAACATCACAAGGTAGAAATATAGCAATAACAATAGAACATCTTATATTCATCTTTTCATGCTGGGAAAGGCTGGGGGCAGGGTTGAAAAATACCTGAGAGACAGTCAACAATAAATGCTTTGTATGCGCTGCTCCATATCTGACTCCTCTCTTTGAACAGTTGCTTTGGATGTTCTGTGGGGGAAACTTACACAGTGCAGCCAGAGAACAGGTCAGTTTATAGAGAACAGTCTAATGTGCAGCAGCGCTGCAAAGTTAAAAAGCCAACAGTTCCTGCATGTGTCCCGTTCTTTCTGCAGAGATGCTGCATTTTCTGCGATAACATATCCGAGGGTCAGTCTCTCACATCTGGGACAAGTCTCTCTGACTTAGGGTCAGTCTCTCACATCTGAGACAAGTCTCTCTGACTTAGGGTCAGTCTCTCACATCTGGCACAAGTCTCTCTGACTTAGGGTCAGTCTCTCACATCTGGGACAAGTCTCTCTGACTTAGGGTCAGTCTCTCACATCTGGCACAAGTCTCTCTGACTTAGGGTCAGTCTCTCACATCTGAGACAAGTCTCTCTGACTTAGGGTCAGTCTCTCACATCTGGGACAAGTCTCTCTGACTTAGGGTCAGTCTCTCACATCTGGGACAAGTCTCTCTGACTTAGGGTCAGTCTCTCACATCTGGGACAAGTCTCTCTGACTTAGGGTCAGTCTCTCACATCTGGGACAAGCCTCTCTGACTTAGGGTCAGTCTCTCACATCTGGGACAAGTCTCTCTGACTTAGGGTCAGTCTCTCACATCTGGGACAAGTCTCTCTGACTTAGGGTCAGTCTCTCAGATCTGGGACAAGTCTCTCTGACTTAGGGTCAGTCTCTCACATCTGGGACAAGTCTCTCTAGGGTCAGTTTCTCACATCTGGGACAAGTCTCTCTGACTTAGGGTCAGTCTCTCACATCTGGGACAAGTCTCTCTGACTTAGGGTCAGTCTCTCACATCTGGGACAAGTCTCTCTGACTTAGGGTCAGTCTCTCACATCTGGGACAAGTCTCTCTGACTTAGGGTCAGTCTCTCACATCTGGGACAAGTCTCTCTAGAGCCAGTCTCTCACATCTGGGACAAGTCTCTCTAGGGTCAGTCTCTCACATCTGGGACAAGTCTCTCTAGGGTCAGTCTCTCACATCTGGGACAAGTCTCTCTAGGGTCAGTCTCTCACATCTGGGACAAGTCTCTCTGACTTAGGGTCAGTCTCTCACATCTGGGACAAGTCTCTCTGACTTAGGGTCAGTCTCTCACATCTGGGACAAGTCTCTCTGACTTAGGGTGAGTCTCTCACAACTGGGACAAGTCTCTCTGACTTAGGGTCAGTCTCTCACATCTGGGACAAGTCTCTCTAAAGCCAGTCTCTCACATCTGGGACAAGTCTCTCTAGGGTAAGTCTCTCACATCTGGGACACGTTTCTCTAGAGCCAGTCTCTCACATCTGGGACAAGTCTCTCTAGGGTCAGTCTCTCACATCTGGGACAAGTCTCTCTAGGGTCAGTCTCTCACATCTGGGACAAGTCTCTCTAGGGTCAGTCTCCCACATCTGGGACAAGTCTCTCTAGGGTCAGTCTCCCACATCTGGGACAAGTCTCTCTAGGATCAGTCTCTCACATCTGGGACAAGTCTCTCTAGGGTCAGTCTCTCACATCTGGGACAAGTCTCTCTAGGGTCAGTCTCTCACATCTGGGACAAGTCTCTCTAGGGTCAGTCTCTCACATCTGGGACAAGTCTCTCTAGGGTCAGTCTCTCACATCTGGGATAAGTCTCTCTAGGGTCAGTCTCTCACATCTGGGACAAGTCTCTCTAGGGTCAGTCTCTCACATCTGGGACAAGTCTCTCTAGGGTCAGTCTCTCACATCTGGGACAAGTCTCTCTAGGGTCAGTCTCTCACATCTGGGACAAGTCTCTCTAGGGTCAGTCTCTCACATCTGGGACAAGTCTCTCTAGAGCCAGTCTCTCACATCTGGGACAAGTCTCTCTAGGGTTAGTCTCTCACATCTGGGACAAGTCTCTCTAGGGTCAGTCTCTCACATCTGGGACAAGTCTCTCTAGGGTCAGTCTCCCACATCTGGGACAAGTCTCTCTAGGGTCAGTCTCCCACATCTGGGACAAGTCTCTCTAGGGTCAGTCTCTCACATCTGGGACAAGTCTCTCTAGGGTCAGTCTCTCACATCTGGGACAAGTCTCTATAGGGTCAGTCTCTCACATCTGGGACAAGTCTCTCTAGGGTCAGTCTCTCACATCTGGGACAAGTCTCTATAGGGTCAGTCTCTCACATCTGGGACAAGTCTCTCTAGGGTCAGTCTCTCACATCTGGGACAAGTCTCTCTAGGGTCAGTCTCTCACATCTGGGACAAGTCTCTCTAGGGTCAGTCTCTCACATCTGGGACAAGTCTCTCTAGGGTCAGTCTCTCACATCTGGGACAAGTCTCTCTAGGGTCAGTCTCTCACATCTGGGACAAGTCTCTCTAGGGTCAGTCTCTCACATCTGGGACAAGTCTCTCTGACTTAGGGTCAGTCTCTCACATCTGGGACAAGTCTCTCTGACTTAGGGTCAGTCTCTCACATCTGGGACAAGTCTCTCTGACTTAGGGTCAGTCTCTCACATCTGGGACAAGTCTCTCTGACTTAGGGTCAGTCTCTCACATCTGGGACAAGTCTCTCTGACTTAGGGTCAGTCTCTCACATCTGGGACAAGTCTCTCTGACTTAGGGTCAGTCTCTCACATCTGGGACAAGTCTCTCTGACTTAGGGTCAGTCTCTCACATCTGGGACAAGTCTTTCTAGGGTCAGTCTCTCACATCTGGGACAAGTCTCTCTAGGGTCAGTCTCTCACATCTGGGACAAGTCTCTCTGACTTAGGGTCAGTCTCTCACATCTGGGACAAGTCTCTCTGACTTAGGGTCAGTCTCTCACATCTGGGACAAGTCTCTCTGACTTAGGGTCAGTCTCTCACATCTGGGACAAGTCTCTCTGACTTAGGGTCAGTCTCTCACATCTGGGACAAGTCTCTCTAGAGCCAGTCTCTCACATCTGGGACAAGTCTCTCTAGGGTCAGTCTTTCACATCTGGGACAAGTCTCTCTAGGGTCAGTCTCTCACATCTGGGACAAGTCTCTCTGACTTAGGGTCAGTCTCTCACATCTGGGGACAAGTCTCTCTGACTTAGGGTCAGTCTCTCACATCTGGGACAAGTCTCTCTAGAGCCAGTCTCTCACATCTGGGACAAGTCTCTCTAGGGTCAGTCTCTCACATCTGGGACAAGTCTCTCTAGGGTCAGTCTCTCACATCTGGGACAAGTCTCTCTAGGGTCAGTCTCTCACATCTGGGACAAGTCTCTCTGACTTAGGGTCAGTCTCTCACATCTGGGACAAGTCTCTCTGACTTAGGGTCAGTCTCTCACATCTGGGACAAGTCTCTCTGACTTAGGGTGAGTCTCTCACATCTGGGACAAGTCTCTCTAGGGTAAGTCTCTCACATCTGGGACAAGTCTCTCTAGAGCCAGTCTCTCACATCTGGGACAAGTCTCTCTAGGGTAAGTCTCTCACATCTGGGACACGTTTCTCTAGAGCCAGTCTCCTCACATCTGGGACCAAGTCTCTCTAGGGTCAGTCTCTCACATCTGGACAATTCCTCTCTATAGGGTCAGTCTCTCACATCTGGGACAAGTCTCTCTAGGGTCAGTCTCCCACATCTGGACAAGTCTCTCTAGGGTCAGTCTCCCACATCTGGGACAAGTCTCTCTAGGATCAGTCTCTCACATCTGGGACCAAGTCTCTCTAGGGTCAGTCTCTCACATCTGGGACAATGTCTCTCTAGGGTCAGTCTCTCACATCTGGGACAAGTCTCTCTAGGGTCAGTCTCTCACATCTGGGACAAGTCTCTCTAGGGTCAGTCTCTCACATCTGGGACAAGTCTCTCTAGGGTCAGTCTCTCACATCTGGGACAAGTCTCTCTAGGTCAGTCTCTCACATCTGGGACAAGTCTTCTCTAGGGTCAGTCTCTCACATCTGGGACAAGTCTCTCTAGGGTCAGTCTCTCACATCTGGGACAAGTCTCTCTAGGGTCAGTCTCTCACATCTGGGACAAGTCTCTCTAGGGTCAGTCTCTCACATCTGGGACAAGTCTCTCTAGAGCCAGTCTCTCACATCTGGGACAAGTCTCTCTAGGGTTAGTCTCTCACATCTGGGACAAGTCTCTCTAGGGTCAGTCTCTCACATCTGGGATTAGTCTCTCTAGGGTCAGTCTCCCACATCTGGGACAAGTCTCTCTAGGGTCAGTCTCCCACATCTGGGACAAGTCTCTCTAGGGTCAGTCTCTCACATCTGGGACAAGTCTCTCTAGGGTCAGTCTCTCACATCTGGGACAAGTCTCTATAGGGTCAGTCTCTCACATCTGGGACAAGTCTCTCTAGGGTCAGGTCTCTCACATCTGGGACAAGTCTCTATAGGGTCAGTCTCTCACATCTGGGACAAGTCTCTCTAGGGTCAGTCTCTCACATCTGGGACAAGTCTCTATAGGGTCAGTCTCTCACATCTGGGACAAGTCTCTCTAGGGTCAGTCTCTCACATCTGGGACAAGTCTCTCTAGGGTCAGTCTCTCACATCTGGGACAAGTCTCTCTAGGGTCAGTCTCTCACATCTGGGACAAGTCTCTCTAGGGTCAGTCTCTCACATCTGGGACAAGTCTCTCTAGGGTCAGTCTCTCACATCTGGGACAAGTCTCTCTGACTTAGGGTCAGTCTCTCACATCTGGGACAAGTCTCTCTGACTTAGGGTCAGTCTCTCACATCTGGGACAAGTCTCTCTGACTTAGGGTCAGTCTCTCACATCTGGGACAAGTCTCTCTGACTTAGGGTCAGTCTCTCACATCTGGGACAAGTCTCTCTAGGGTCAGTCTCTCACATCTGGGACAAGTCTCTCTGACTTAGGGTCAGTCTCTCACATCTGGGACAAGTCTCTCTAGGGTCAGTCTCTCACATCTGGGACAAGTCTCTCTGACTTAGGGTCAGTCTCTCACATCTGGGACAAGTCTCTCTGACTTAGGGTCAGTCCTCTCACATCTGGGACAAGATCTCTCTGACTTAGGGTCAGTCTCTCACATCTGGGGACAAGTCTCTCTGACTTAGGGTCAGTCTCTCACATCTGGGACAAGTCTCTTCTAGAGCCAGTCTCTCACATCTGGGAAAAGTCTCTCTTAGGGTCAGTCCTTCTCACCATCTGGGACCATAGTCTTCTCTAGGGTCAGTCTCTCCACATCTGGACAAGTCTCGCTCTGACTTAGGGTCATGTCTCTCACATCTGGGACAAGTGCTCTCTGACTTTAGGGGTCAGTCTCTCACATCTGGGACAAGTCTCTCTGACTTTAGGGTCAGTCCTCTCACATCTGGGACAAGTCTCTCTGACATTAGGGTCAGTCTCTCACATCTGGGACAAGTCCTCTCTAGAGCCAGTCTCCTCTCACATCTGGGACAAGTCTCTCTAGGGGTCAGTCCTCTCACATCTGGACAAGTCTCTCTAGAGCCATTCTCTCACATCTGGGACAAGTCTCTCTAGGGTCAGTCTCTCACATCTGGGACAAGTTCTCTCTAGGGTCAGTCTCTCACATCTGGGACAAGTCTCTCTAGGGTCAGTCTCCCACATCTGGGACAAGTCTCTCTAGGGTCAGTCTCCACAATCTGGGACAAGTCTCTCTCATAGGGTCAGTCTCTCACATCTGGACAAGTCTCTCTAGGGTCAGTCTCCCACATCTGGGACAAGTCTCTCTAGGGTCCAGTCCTCTCACATCTGGGACTAAGTCTCTCTAGGGTCAGTTCTCTCACAATCTGGGACAAGTCTCTCTAGGGTCAGTCTCTCACATCTGGGACAAGGTCTCTCTAGGGTCAGTCTCCCACATCTGGGACAAGTCTCTCTAGGGGTCAGTCTCTCACATCTGGACAAGTCTCTCTACTAGGGTCAGTCTCTCAACATCTGGACAAGTCTCTCGACATAGGGTCAGTCTCTCACATCTGGGACAAGTCTCTCTAGGGTAGGTCTCTCTCACATCTGGGGATAAGTCTCTCTAGGGAGTCCAGTCTCTCACATCTGGGACAAGTCTCTCTGACTTAGGGTCAGCCTCTCACATATGGGACAAGTCTCTCTGACTTAGGGTCAGTCTCTCACATCTGGGACAAGTATCTCTGACTTAGGGTCAGTCTCTCACATCTGGGACAAGTCTCTCTAGAGCCAGTCTCTCACATCTGGGACAAGTCTCTCTAGGGTCAGTCTCTCACATCTGGGACAAGTCTCTCTAGAGCCAGTCTCTCACATCTGGGACTCTCTAGGGTCAGTCTCTCACATCTGGGACAAGTCTCTCTAGGGTCAGTCTCTCACATCTAGGACAAGTCTCTCTAGGGTCAGTCTCCCACATCTGGGACAAGTCTCTCTAGGGTCAGTCTCCCACATCTGGGACAAGTCTCTCTAGGGTCAGTCTCTCACATCTGGGACAAGTCCTCTCTAGGGTCAGTCTCTCACATCTGGGACAAGTCTCTCTAGGGTCAGTCTCTCACATCTGGGACAAGTCTCTCTAGGGTCAGTCTCTCACATCTGGGATAAGTCTCTCTAGGGTCAGTCTCTCACATCTGGGACAAGTCTCTCTAGGGTCAGTCTCTCACATCTGGGACAAGTCTCTCTAGGGTCAGTCTCTCACATCTGGGACAAGTCTCTCTAGGGTCATTCTCTCACATCTGGACAAGTCTCTCTAGGGTCAGTCTCTCACATCTGGGACAAGTCTCTCTAGGGTCAGTCTCTCACATCTGGGACAAGTCTCTCTAGAGCCAGTCTCTCACATCTGGGACAAGTCTCTCTAGGGTTAGTCTCTCACATCTGGGACAAGTCTCTCTAGGGTCAGTCTCTCACATCTGGGATTAGTCTCTCTAGGGTCAGTCTCCCACATCTGGGACAAGTCTCTCTAGGGTCAGTCTCCCACATCTGGGACAAGTCTCTCTAGGGTCAGTCTCTCACATCTGGGACAAGTTCTCTCTAGGGTCAGTCTCTCACATCTGGGACAAGTCTCTATAGGGTCAGTCTCTCACATCTGGGACAAGTCTCTCTCGGGTCAGTCTCTCACATCTGGGACAAGTCTCTATCAGGGTCAGTCTCTCACATCTGGGAAAAGTCCCTCTCTAGGGGTCAGTCTCTCACATTGGGACATGTCTCTATAGGGTCAGTCTCTCACATCTGGGATCAAGTCTCTCTTAGGGTCAGTCCTCTCACATCTGGGACATGTCTCTCTAGGGTCAGTCTCTCACATCTGGGACAAGTCTCTCTAGGTCAGTCTCTCTCACATCTGGGGACAAGTCTCTCTGGTGGTCAGTCTCTCACATCTGGGACAAGTCCTATCTAGGGCTCAGTCTCCTCACATCTGGGACAAGGTCTCTCTAGGGTCAGTCTCTCACCATCTGGGACAAGTCTCTCTGACTTAGGGTCCAGTCTCTCACATCTGGGACAAGTCCTCTCTGACTTTAGGGTCAGTCTCTCACATCTGGGACAAGTCTCTCTGACTTAGGGTCCAGTCTTCACATCTGGGGACTAAGTCTCTCTGACTTAGGGTCCAGTCTCTCACATCTGGGACAAGTCTCTCTAGGGTCAGTCTCTCACATCTGGGAAAGTCTCTCTAGGGTCAGTTCTCTCACATCTGGACAAAGTCTCTCTGACTTAGGGTCAGTCTCTCACATCTGGGACAAGTCTCTCTGACCTTAGGGTCCAGTCTCTCACATCTGGGACAGTCTCTCTGACTTAGGGTCAGTCTCTCACATCTGGGACAAGTCTCTCTGACTTAGGGTCAGGTCTCTCACATTCTGGGACAAGTCTCTCTAGAGCAGTCTCTCACATCTGGGACAAGTCTCTCTAGGGTCAGTCTGTTCACATCTGGGACAGTCTCTCTAGGGTCAGTCTCTACATCTGGGACAAGTCTCTGACTTAGGGTCAGTCTCTCACATCTGGGACAAGTCTCTCTGACTTGGGTCAGTCTCTCACATCTGGGACAAGTCTCTCTGACTTATGGGTCAGTCTCTCACATCTGGGACAAGTCTCTCTGACTTAGGGTCAGCTCTCTCACATCTGGGACAAGTCTCTCTAGAGCCAGTCTCCCACATCTGGGACAAGTCTCTCTAGGGTCAGTCTCTCACATCTGGGACAAGTCTCTCTAGAGCCAGTCTCTCACATCTGGGACAAGTCTCTCTAGGGTCAGTCTCTCACATCTGGGACAAGTCTCTCTAGGGTCAGTCTCTCACATCTGGGACAAGTCTCTCTAGGGTCAGTCTCCCACATCTGGGACAAGTCTCTCTAGGGTCAGTCTCCCACATCTGGGACAAGTCTCTCTAGGGTCAGTCTCTCACATCTGGGACAAGTCTCTCTAGGGTCAGTCTCTCACATCTGGGAAAAGTCTCTATAGGGTCAGTCTCTCACATCTGGGACAAGTCTCTCTAGGGTCAGTCTCTCACATCTGGGACAAGTCTCTCTGACTTAGGGTCAGCCTCTCACATATGGGACAAGTCTCTCTGACTTAGGGTCAGTCTCTCACATCTGGGACAAGTATCTCTGACTTAGGGTCAGTCTCTCACATCTGGGACAAGTCTCTCTAGAGCCAGTCTCTCACATCTGGGACAAGTCTCTCTAGGGTCAGTCTCTCACATCTGGGACAAGTCTCTCTAGAGCCAGTCTCTCACATCTGGGACTCTCTAGGGTCAGTCTCTCACATCTGGGACAAGTCTCTCTAGGGTCAGTCTCTCACATCTAGGACAAGTCTCTCTAGGGTCAGTCTCCCACATCTGGGACAAGTCTCTCTAGGGTCAGTCTCCCACATCTGGGACAAGTCTCTCTAGGGTCAGTCTCTCACATCTGGGACAAGTCTCTCTAGGGTCAGTCTCTCACATCTGGGACAAGTCTCTATAGGGTCAGTCTCTCACATCTGGGACAAGTCTCTCTAGGGTCAGTCTCTCACATCTGGGACAAGTCTCTCTGACTTAGGGTCAGTCTCTCACATCTGGGACAAGTCTCTCTGACTTAGGGTCAGTCTCTCACATCTGGGACAAGTCTCTCTAGGGTCAGTCTCTCACATCTGGGACAAGTTCCTCTCTAGGGTCAGTCTCTCACATCTGGGACAAGTCTCTCTTAGGGTCAGTCTCTCACATCTGGGACTAGTCTCTCTAGGGTCAGTCTCTCACATCTGGGACAAGTCTCTCTAGGGTCAGTCTCTTCACATCTGGGACAAGTCTCTCTAGGGTCTAGTCTCTCACATCTGGGACAAGTCTCTCTAGGGTCAGTCTCTCACATCTGGGACAAGTCTCATCTAGGGTCAGTCTCTCACATCTGGGACAAGTCTCTCTAGGGTCAGTCTCTCACATCTGGGACAAGTCTCTCTAGGGTCAGTCTCTCACATCTGGGACAAGTCTCTCTAGGGTCAGTCTCTCACATCTGGGACAAGTCTACTATAGGGTCAGTCTCTCACATCTGGGACAAGTCTCTCTAGGTGGTCAGTCTCCTCACATCTGGGGTACAAGTCTCTATAGGGGGTCAGTCTCTCACAATCTGGGGGACAAGTCTCTCTAGGGGATCAGTCTCTCACATCGGGGACAAGTCTCTATAGGGTCAGTCCCTCTCCACATCTGGGACAAGTCTCTCTAGGGTCAGTCTCTCACATCTGGGACAAGTCTCTATAGGGTCAGTCCTCTCACTCATCTGGGACAAGTCTCGTCATCACATCTGGGGACAGTTCTCTTAGGGTCAGTCTCTCACATCTGGGACACAGTCTCTCTAGGGTCAGTCTCTCACATCTGCGGACAAGTCTCTCTAGGGTCAGTCTCTCACATCTGGGACAAGTCTCTCTAGGGTCAGTCTCTCACATCCTGGGACAAGTCTCTCTAGGGTCAGTCTCATCACATCTGGGACAAGTATCTCTGACTTAGGGTCAGTCCTCTCACATCTGGGACAAGTCTCTCTGACTTAGGGGTCATGTCTTCTCACATCTGGGACAAGTCTCTCTGACTTAGGGTCAGTCTCTCACATCTGGGACAAGTCTCTCTACTCTAGGGTTCAAGTCTCTCACATCTGGGAACAAGTCTGTCTCTAGGGTCTCAGTACTCCTCACCAATCCTGGGACAAGTCTCTCTAGGGTCAGTCTCTCACATCTGGGACAAGTCTCTCTGACTTAGGGTCAGTCTCTCACATCTGGGACAAGTCTCTCTGACTTAGGGTCAGTCTCTCACATCTGGGACAAGTCTCTCTGACTTAGGGTCAGTCTTCTCACATCTGGGACAAGTCTCTCTGACTTAGGGTCAGTCTCTCACATCTGGGACAAGTCTCTCTGACTTAGGGTCAGCTCTCTCACATCTGGGACAAGTCTCTCTAGAGCCAGTCTCTCACATCTGGGACAAGTCTCTCTAGGGTCAGTCTCTCACATCTGGGACAAGTCTCTCTAGGGTCAGTCTCCCACATCTGGGACAAGTCTCTCTAGGGTCAGTCTCCCACATCTGGGACAAGTCTCTCTAGGGTCAGTCTCTCACATCTGGGACAAGTCTCTCTAGGGTCAGTCTCTCACATATGGGACAAGTCTCTATAGGGTCAGTCTCTCACATCTGGGACAAGTCTCTCTAGGGTCAGTCTCTCACATCTGGGACAAGTCTCTATAGGGTCAGTCTCTCACATCTGGGACAAGTCTCTCTAGGGTCAGTCTCTAACATCTGGGACAAGTCTCTCTGACTTAGGGTCAGTCTCTCACATCTGGGACAAGTCTCTCTAGGGTCAGTCTCTCACATCTGGGACAAGTCTCTCTAGGGTCAGTCTCTCACATCTGGGACAAGTCTCTATAGGGTCAGTCTCTCACATCTGGGACAAGTCTCTCTAGGGTCAGTCTCTCACATCTGGGACAAGTCTCTCTAGGGTCAGTCTCTCACATCTGGGACAAGTCTCTCTAGGGTCAGTCCTCTCACATCTGGGACAAGTCTCTCTAGGGTCAGTCTCTCACATATGGGACAAGTCTCTATAGGGTCAGTCTCTCACATCTGGGACAAGTCTCTCTAGGGTCAGTCTCTCACATCTGGGACAAGTCTCTCTAGGGTCAGTCTCTCACATCTGGGACAAGTCTCTCTAGGGTCAGTCTCTCACATCTGGGACAAGTCTCTCTCTAGGTCAGTCTCTCAAATCTGGGACAAGTCTCTCTAGGGGTCCAGTCTCTCACATCTGGGACAAGTCTCTCTAGGGTCAGTCTCTCACATCTGGGACAAGTCTCTATAAGGCCGTCAGCTCTCTCACATTGGGGACAAGTCTCTCTAGGGTCAGTTCTCACATCTGGGACAAGTCTCTCTTAGGGTCAGTCTCTCACATCTGGGACAAGTCTCTTATCTGGGTCAGTCTCTCACATCTGGACAAGTCTCTCTAGGGTCAGTCTCTCACATCTGGGACAAGTCTCTCTAGGGTCAGTCTCTCACATCTGGGACAAGTCTCTCTAGGGTCAGTCTTCACATCTGGGACAAGTCTCTCTAGGGTCAGTCTCTCACATCTGGGACAAGTCTCTCTAGGGTCAGTCTCCCACATTCTGGGACAAGTCTCTCTAGGGTCAGTCTCTCACATCTCGGGGACAAGTCTCTCTAGGGTCAGTCTCTCACATCTGGGACAAGTCTCTCTAGGGTCAGTCTCTCACATCTGGGACAAGTCTCTCTAGGGTCAGTCTCTCACATCTGGGACAAGTCTCTCTAGGGTCAGTCTCTCACATCTGGGACAAGTCTCTCTAGAGCCAGTCTCTCACATCTGGGACAAGTCTCTCTAGGGTCAGTCTCTCACATCTGGGACAAGTCTCTCTAGGGTCAGTCTCTCACATCTGGGACAAGTCTCTCTAGGGTCAGTCTCTCACATCTGGGACAAGTCTCTCTAGGGTCAGTCTCTCACATCTGGGACAAGTCTCTCTGACTTAGGGTCAGTCTCTCACATCTGGGACAAGTCTCTCTGACTTAGGGTCAGTCTCTCACATCTGAGACAAGTCTCTCTGACTTAGGGTCAGTCTCTCACATCTGGGACAAGTCTCTCTAGAGCCAGTCTCTCACATCTGGGACAAGTCTCTCTAGGGTCAGTCTCTCACATCTGGGACAAGTCTCTCTAGAGCCAGTCTCTCACATCTGGGACAAGTCTCTCTAGGGTCAGTCTCTCACATCTGGGACAAGTCTCTCTAGAGCCAGTCTCTCACATCTGGGACAAGTCTCTCTAGGGTCAGTCTCTCACATCTGGGACAAGTCTCTCTAGGGTCAGTCTCTCACATCTGGGACAAGTCTCTCTAGGGTCAGTCTCCCACAATCTGGGACAAGTCTCTCTAGGGTCAGTCTCCCACATCTGGGACAAGTCTCTCTAGGGTCAGTCTCTCACATCTGGGACAAGTCTCTCTAGGGTCAGTCTCTCACATCTGGGAAAAGTCTCTATAGGGTCAGTCTCTCACATCTGGGACAAGTCTCTCTAGGGTCAGTCTCTCACATCTGGGACAAGTCTCTATAGGGTCAGTCTCTCACATCTGGGACAAGTCTCTCTAGGGTCAGTCTCTCACATCTGGGACAAGTCTCTCTAGGGTCAGTCTCTCACATCTGGGACAAGTCTCTCTAGGGTCAGTCTCTCACATCTGGGACAAGTCTCTCTAGGGTCAGTCTCTCACATCTGGGACAAGTCTCTCTAGGTTCAGTCTCTCACATCTGGGACAAGTCTCTATAGGGTCAGTCTCTCACATCTGGGACAAGTCTCTCTAGGGGCAGTCTCTCACATCTGGCACAAGTCTATCTAGGGTCAGTCTCTCACATCTGGGACAATTCTCTCTAGGGTCAGTTTCTCACATCTTGGACAAGTTTCTCTAGGGTCAGTCTCTCACATCTGGCGCAAGTCTCTCTAGGGTCAGTCTCTCACATCTGGTGCAAGTCTCTCTAGGGTCAGTCTCTCACATCTGGGACAAGTCTCTCTAGGGTCAGTCTCTCACATCTGGGACAAGTCTCTCTAGGGTCAGTCTCTCACATCTGGGACAAGTCTCTCTAGGTTCAGTCTCTCACATCTGGGACAAGTCTCTCTAGGGTCAGTCTCTCACATCTGGGACAAGTCTCTCTAGGGTCACTCTCTCACATCTGGGACAAGTCTCTCTAGGGTCAGTCTCTCACATCTGGGACAAGTATCTCTAAATTAGGGTCAGTCTCTCACATCTGGGAAAGTCTCTCTAGGGTCCAGTCTCTCACATCCTGGGAAAGTCTCTCTAGGGTCAGTCTCTCACATCTGGGACAAGTCTCTCTAAATTAGGGTCAGTCTCTCACATCTGGGAAAGTCTCTCTAGGGTCAGTCTTATCAATTCTGGGAAAGCTCTTCTCTAGGGTACAGTCTCTCCACATCTGGGACAAGTCCTCTCTAGGGTCATTCTCTCATATCTGGGACAAGTCTCCTCTAGGGTCCATTCTCTCATATCTGGGACAAGTCTCTCTAGGGTCAGTCTCTCACATTTGGGACAAGTCTCTCTAGGGTCAGTCTCTCACATCTGGTACAAGTCTCTCTAGGGTCAGTCTCCTCACATCTGGGACAAGTCTCTCTAGGGTCAGTCTCCTCACATCTGGGACAAGTCTCTCTAGGTCAGTCTCTCACATCTGGGACATGTCTCCTCTAGGGTCAGTCTCTCACATGTGGGACAAAGTCTCTCTAGGGTCAATCTCTCACACTCTGGGACAAGTCTCTCTAGGGTCAGTCTCTCACATCTGGGACAAGTCTCTCTAGGGTCAGTCTCTCACATCTGGGACAAGTCTCTCTAGGGTCAGTCTCTCACATCTGGGAAAGTCTCTCTAGGATCAGTCTCTCATATCTAGGACAAGTCTCTCTAGAGTCAGTCTCTCACATCTGGGACAAGTCTCTCTAGGGTCATTCTCTCATATCTGGGACAAGTCTCTCTAGGGTCAGTCTCTCATATCTGGGACAATTCTCTCTAGGGTCAGTCTCTCACATCTGGGACAAGTCTCTCTAGGGTCAGTCTCTCACATCTGGGACAAGTCTCTCTAGGGTCATTCTCTCATATCTGGGACAAGTCTCTCTAGGGTCAGTCCTCTCACATCTGGGACAAGTCTCTCTAGGGTCAGTCTCTCACATCTGGGAAAGTCTCTCTAGGGTCAGTCTCTCACATCTGGGACAAGTCTCTCTAGGGTTAGTCTCTCACATCTGGGACAAGTCTCTCTAGGGTCAGTCTCTCACATCTGGGACAAGTCTCTCTAGGGGTCAGTCTCTCACATCTGGGACAAGTCTCTCTAGGTTCAGTCTCTCACATCTGGGACAAGTCTTCTAGGGTCATTCTCTCACATCTGGGACAAGTCTCTCTAGGGTCGTCTCTCACATCTGGGACAAGTCTCTCTAGGGTCAGTCTCTCACATCTGGGACAAGTCTCTCTAGGGTCAGTCTTCACATCTGGGACAAGTCTCTCTAGGGTCAGTCTCTCACCATCTGGGACAAGTCTCTCTAGGGTCAGTCTCTCACATCTGGGACAAGTCTCTCTAGGGTCAGTCTCTCACATCTGGGACAAGTCTCTCTAGGGTCAGTCTCTCACATCTGGGACAAGTCTCTCTAGGGTCAGTCTCTCACATCTGGGACAAGTCTCTATAGGGTCAGTCTCTCACATCTGGGACAAGTCTCTCTAAGGTCAGTCTCTGACATCTGGCACAAGTCTATCTAGGGTCAGTCTCTCACATCTGGGACAATTCTCTCTAGCGTCAGTTTCTCACATCTTGGACAAATTTCTCTATGGTCAGTCTCTCACATCTGGCGCAAGTCTCTCTAGGGTCAGTCTCTCACATCTGGTGCAAGTCTCTCTAGGGTCAGTCTCTCACATCTGGGACAAGTCTCTCTAGGGTCAGTCTCTCACATCTGGGACAAGTCTCTCTAGGGTCAGTCTCTCACATCTGGGACAAGTCTCTCTAGGGTCAGTCTCTCATATCTGGGACAAGTCTCTCTAGGGTCAGTCTCTCACATCTGGGACAAGTCTCTCTAGGGTCAGTCTCTCACATCTGGGACAAGTCTCTCTAGGGTCAGTCTCTCACATCTGGGACAAGTCTCTCTAGGGTCAGTCTCTCACATCTGGGACAAGTCTCTCTAGGGTCAGTCTCTCACATCTGGGACAAGTATTTCTAGAGTCAGTCTCTCACATCTGGGACAAGTATCTCTAAATTAGGGTCAGTCTCTCACATCTGGGAAAGTCTCTCTAGGGTCAGTCTCTCACATCTGGGAAAGTCTCTCTAGGGTCAGTCTCTCATATCTGGGACAAGTCTCTCTAGGGTCAGTCTCTCACATCTGGGACAAGTCTCTCTAGGGTCAGTCTCTCACATCTGGGACAAGTCTCTCTAGGGTCAGTCTCACATCTGGGACAAGTCTCTCTAGGGTCATTCTCTCATATCTGGGACAAGTCTCTCTAGGGTCAGTCTCTCACATCTGGGACAAGTCTCTCTAGGGTCATTCTCTCATATCTGGGACAAGTCTCTCTAGGGTCAGTCTCTCACATCTGGGACAAGTCTCTCTAGGGTCAGTCTCTCATATCTGGGACAAGTCTCTCTAGGGTCAGTCTCTCACATCTGGGACAAGTCTCTCTAGGGTCAGTCTCTCATATCTGGGACAAGTCTCTCTAGGGTCAGTCTCTCACATCTGGGACAAGTCTCTCTAGGGTCATTCTCTCATATCTGGGACAAGTCTCTCTAGGGTCAGTCTCTCACATCTGGGACAAGTCTCTCTAGGGTCAGTCTCTCACATCTGGGACAAGTCTCTCTAGGGTCAGTCTCTCACATCTGGGACAAGTCTCTCTAGGGTCAGTCTCTCACATCTGGGACAAGTCTCTCTAGGGTCAGTCTCTCACATCTGGGACAAGTCTCTCTAGGGTCAGTCTCTCACATCTGGGACAAGTCTCTCTAGGGTCAGTCTCTCACATCTGGGACAAGTCTCTCTAGGGTCAGTCTCTCACATCTGGGACAAGTCTCTCTAGGGTCAGTCTCTCACATCTGGGACAAGTCTCTCTAGGGTCAGTCTCTCACATCTGGGACAAGTCTCTCTAGGGTCAGTCTCTCACATCTGGGACAAGTCTCTCTAGGGTCAGTCTCTCACATCTGGGACAAGTCTCTCTAGGGTCAGTCTCTCACATCTGGGACAAGTCTCTCTAGGGTCAGTCTCTCACATCTGGGGACAAGTCTCTCTAGGGTCAGTCTCTCACATCTGGGACAAGTCTCTCTAGGGTCAGTCTCTCACATCTGGGACAAGTCTCTCTAGGGTCAGTCTCTCACATCTGGGACAAGTCTCTCTAGGGTCAGTCTCTCACATCTGGGACAAGTCTCCTCTAGGGTCAGTCTCTCACATCTGGGACAAGTCTCTCTAGGGTCAGTCTCTCACATCTGGGACAAGTCTCTCTAGGGTCAGTGTCTCACATCTGGACAAGTCTCTCTAGGGTCAGTCTCTCACATCTGGGACAAGTCTCTCTAGGGTCAGTCTCTCACATCTGGGACAAGTCTCTCTAGGGTCAGTCTCTCACATCTGGGAAAGTCTCTCTAGGGTCAGTCTGTCTTATCTGGGACAAGTCTCTCTAGGGTCAGTCTCTCACATCTGGGACAAGTCTCTCTAGGGTCAGTCTCTCACATCTGGGACAAGTCTCTCTAGGGTCATTCTCTCATATCTGGGACAAGTCTCTCTAGGGTCAGTCTCTCACATCTGGGACAAGTCTCTCTAGGGTCAGTCTCTCACATCTGGGACAAGTCTCTCTAGGGTCAGTCTCTCACATCTGGGACAAGTCTCTAGGGTCAGTCTCTCACATCTGGGACAAGTCTCTCTAGGGTCAGTCTCTCACATCTGGGACAAGTCTCTCTAGGGTCAGTCTCTCACATCTGGGACAAGTCTCTCTAGGGTCAGTCTCTCACATCTGGACAAGTCTCTCTAGGGTCAGTCTCTCACATCTGGGACAAGTCTCTCTAGGGTCAGTCTCTCACATCTGGGACAAGTCTCTCTAGGGTCAGTCTCTCACATCTGGGACAAGTATTTCTGACTTAGGTTCAGTCTCACAGATCTGGGACACTGAACCCAAATGCTTTATTTTGTGATTCAGATGGAGCAGCAATTTTAAGCAACTTTCTAATTGACTCCTATTATCAAATTGTCTTCATTCTCTTGGTATTTTTATTTGAAATGCAAGAATGTAAGTTTAGATGCTGGCCCATTTTTGGTGAACAAACTGGGTTGTTCTTGCTGATTGGTGGGTAAATTCACCCACCAATAAACAAGTGCTTTCCATGGTTCTGAACCAAAAAATAGCTTAGATTGCCTTCTTTTTCAAATAAAGAAAGCAAGAGAACGAAGAAAGATTGATAATAGGAGTAAATTAGAAAGTTGCTTAAAATTGCTGCTCTATCTAAATCACGAAAGAAAAAATTTGGGTTCAGTGTCCCTTTAAGTCTCTCTGTCTTAGGTTCAGTCTCTCACATCTGGGACAAGTCTCTCTGACTTAGGATCAGTCTCTCAAATCTGGGACAAGTCTCTCTGTCTTAGGTTCAGTCTCTCACATCTGGGACAAGTCTCTCTGACTTAGGATCAGTCTCTCAAATCTGGGACCAGTTTATCTTACTTGGGATCAGTCTCTCAGATCAGGACAAGTCTCTCTGACTTAGGATCAGTCTCTCAGATCTTGAATAAGTCAATCTGATTAAGATCATTTTCTAAGATCTGGGACAAGTCTATCTGACTAAGGATCAGTCTCTCAGATCTGGGACAAATCTCTAGGACTTAGGATCCGTTTCTCAGATCTGGGACAAGTCCCTTGGACTTAGGATAAGTCTCTCAAATGTAGGATCAGTCTCTCAGACCTGGGACTAGCCTAGCTGTCTTAGAATCAGTCTTTAAAAGATGAGTCTCTTGTGGACTCATCGTGTCTAAAAAGAAACAAATTTATCAGGTAAGCATAAATTTTCTTTTCTTTTTAAAGAAACGATGAGTTCACGGATTTCATCCCTACTTGTGGGATACAATACCAAAGCTAGAGTACACGGATGAATAGGGAGGGACAAGACAGGAAACCTAAACGGAAGGCACCACTGCTTGAAGAACCTTTCTCCCAAAAACAGCCTCATTAGAGGCAAAAGTATCAAATTTGTAAAATTTAGAAAAAGTATGAAGAGAGGACCAAGTTGCAGCCTTGCAAATCTGTTCAACAGAAGTGTCATATTTGAATGCCCATGAGGAAGCAGCAGCCCTGGTGGAATGAGCTGTAACCCTTTCAGGAGTCTACTGTCCAGCAGTCTCATATGCAAAACGGATGATACCCTTCAGCCAAAAAGAAAGAGAGATAGCCGTAGCTTTCTGACTCTTACATTTTCCAGAAAAATTAACAAACAGAGAAGATGAATGATGAAAGTCCTTAGCCGCTTGGAAGTAAAAAATTTTAATGCACGGACTATGTCCAGATTGTGCAGATGACGTTCCTTCTGGGAAGAAGGATTAGGACACAAGAAAAGAACAACAATCACCTGATTAACGTTCTCTGAAATATCCTTATAAAGAAAACCAAGTGAAAAAGAAAACCACCTTATCCAAATGAAAAATAAGGTGAGGAGAATTATATTGTAATGCCAAAAGCTCAGACACTCATCGAGCCGAAGAAATGGCCACAAGAAATAAAACTTTCGAAGATAAAAACTTAATATTCATTAAGCAAGGCCTGACAAAAATATGTAATATCTGGTACATTGACCAGACGCTTGTACAACAAAATAGATAAGGCAGAGATCTGCCCCTTTAGAGAACTTGATAAACCCTTCTCCAATCCCTCTTAGAGAAAAGACAAAATCCTGGGAATCCTAACTCTACTCCATGAGTAGCCATCGGAATCAATGCAATAGAAACAGTTGCACCACATCTTATGGTAAATCTTCCTAGTTATAGGCTTTACATGCATGAATAAAGGAATCTATGATCAAATCAGAAAAACACAGCTTGGATAAAATTAGGCATGCAATCTCCAAGCAGTCAATAGGAAATAAACTAGATTCGGTAAAGGAAGGGTCACTGAATAAAAAGGTCCTTCCTCAATAGAAGCTTCCAAGGTGGCAGGGATGACATGTCCACCAGATTGACATACTAAACCCTGCGAGGCCACGCAGAAGCAAAGTGGAACACTGATGCTCCTGATCGTTCAGGTAATGACTCGAGAAAGAAGCACAAACAGAGAAAAAATAAGTATACAAGATTGAAGGACCAAGGAACTGCCATAGTGCCTATCAGGCCTGCCAGTGAATCCTTGGACTTCTATCAGTAGCTTGGGAGCTTGGCATCCTGAGGAAATGCCATAAGATCCAACTCTGACCGACCCCATTTGAGAATCAGATAGGAAAAACACTTTCGGGCGGAGTTCCCACTCTCTCGGATGAAAGTCCATCTGCTCAAAAGTATGTCTTCCAATTGCCCAACCCTGGGATAGGGATCGCTGACAGAAGGCAAGAGTGGCCTCCGCTCACCGGATTAACTTGTCTACCCCGGTCATAGCTAAGGAACTCCTTTTTCCTTCTTGATGATTGATGTAAATCACTGCCGGTATGTAGTCCAGCTGAAACCTGATGAACTGGATTGAGGCCAAGCCCGAAGAGCATTGAAGATCGCTCACAGTTCCAGAATGTTAATAGCAAGAAAAACTCAGGCTGAGCCCAAATTCCCTCAGCCCTCAAGGAGCCCCAGACTGCTCCCCACTCTAGAAGGCTGGCGTCTATACAAACATCCAAGATGTTCCGTAAAAACAGGGACCCTGGGAGAGATGATTCAGAGACAACCACCACTGAATAGAATTGCTTGTCTCCTGCTCCTAGTAGAACTAGAGGAGACAAATCTGAATAACCTCCGAACCGTTGCCTGAACATGTTTAACTGCAGAGCACAGAGATGGCACAGAACAAACGGGATGATGTTTACCATCAGCCCGATGACTTCCATGCGTTGAACCAATAAAGGCTGAGGAATGGAATAACTGACTAAACAAGTATCTATAAGCTCTGATTTCCTGACATACCATCAGACAAATCTTCATTGATATGGAATCTATAATTTATCCCAAGAAGATTCCCTTATGCAAGAGACTAAGGAATTCCTCTCCAAATCTTCCTTCCACTCGTAAGACCACGGAAAGGAGAAAACCAAGTCTGTGTGAAATCCTGCTAGGCCTGGACTATAATATCGTCCCAGATAGGACTACCGCCAACAGCACTCCCAGAGCCCTTTGAAAACTCTGAAAGCTGAGGCAAGACCGAAGGGAAGAGCCACGAATTGGAAACGTACGTTCAACTTGTGAATGGCACATGAAAATATACGTCCTTTAAATCTGTTGTTGTATAAATTGACCCTCTTGTACCAATCAAATAAAGGATGGAACAACTAGTTGCCATGTTGAAGGACTGTATATTAAAAACAACAGTTTAGACTCTGGAATCTAAAAAAGTAGTTTGAAGATTCTCTCTTTTTTGGAAACCATAAACCGATTGGTATAAACAACCCCCGACCCAGCACCTGAATCGGAACTGGAAAAATCATCCCCAGGTCTGAAATGTGCATATAAGCTTGAAAAACAGAAACCTGCTTCTGGGAGGAACAATATTGAATTCCAATTTGAAATACTGGAACACTAGTTCCTATTTCCCAGAGATTCTAAACATCTCGAACCCAAGCCTGAGCGAATACTGAAAACTGTTCATCATGCTGTGGTTGATTCAACAGCAGGCTATTTGTATTTTTTTTTTCTTTAAATGTTAAAGGATATTATTTCCATCAAGCCAGGTTCCAACAAGGTCTTCCCCTTGTAATGAGGCGTTAAATGTTTTAGGCCATACTTCCGTAGAACAAGGCTCTAAAACTAAAAATTCTGTGAGTTGTAACAGAGAAAACTGAAAACAGAAAACTATACTCCCATCTTGAAAACTTGAGAGAAGAAGTTTGAAATAAAATAATTCGCCAAAATGAAAGCCTTTATCCTGTCCTGGATTTTATCCATAGGAGTGTCTGACTTAAAAACCTCAGACAACTCATCAGCCAAAATGCAGTCGCTCTAGTGATGGTAATAAAGTACACAGCTGGATGTCGTTGGAAACCCTGGAGTACATCCCCTCCTAAACCTTTGAAAGAATCAACTACCCTCAAAGGAAGTAGTAGTTCTTTAAGCCAAGCTGAAAACCACTCCTCAACCCTAGGAATGTCTACCCAGCCTCCTTAGCTGAGATGGGTATTTCTCTTTAAATATAGAAAAAGCAGTCTTACATTCTTATAACTTACTGGATGTACTAGAATAAATTATACCAGTATAATCAGAGCCGTCCATGGTAGCTAAAACCGCAAATAAATCCTCTAGTAAGGTTAGCTTCCACTTGGGAAAAAACATAGAATGTATGAGAGGCAGGATAAAAATAACACTGCAGTAGCCTGTGGAATTGAACTCTCAAAACTCCAGCTTGCAAGTACCCAAGGTTACCCACTAGATCACAGAAGTTCACCATGTGGGCCCTAATATTTTGTGGACACTGTAGGAATGTGGCATAAAGTGACCATTGTCAACATACTCCCCAAAAGCAAATGTCTTAAAAGGAGAAGGTTTAGAGAAAGGAGTGTAATTTTTTTAGCAAAAAATTAACACCAAAAAAACGTTACTGTCTTTTTAAAATTTTAAAAGAAACTTCTTATTTCTGTTGTGCAGAAAACAATCCAATTAGAGAGTTAACATTGCTGTTAATATACATCACTAAGTACATGAAATAAGCGAAGTCATGTGCAACAATTCCATATGAAATTTGCAAGGAACACTGCATGGGGCCATAAAAATATTTGGGACACTATAGGAGAAAGTAGTGGCATTGGATTGACCGGTGTCAACAGACCCCTAAGAGCAATAGCTTTAGAAGGAGTATAAGTAAGAAAAATTGACACATAAAAAGCGGTACTGTTTCTTTAAACGTTAAAGTAACCTTATCTTTTGTGTGTTCTTGTAGCATCCTAAGACACAAAGGGGCATATTTATCAAGGTCTGGCGGATCAGGTCCGCCAGACCTCGCTGAATACGGAGAGCAATACGCTCTCCGTATTCAGCATTGCACCAGCAGCTCACAAGAGCTGCTGGTGCAACGCCGCCCCCTGCAGACTCGCGGCCAATAGTCCGCCAGCAGGGGGGTGTAAATCAACTCGATCGTACTTGATCGGGTTGTATTGTGGCGATGTCTGTCCGCCTGCTCAGAGCAGGCGGACAGGTTATGGAGCAGCGGTCTTTGTGACCGCTGCTACATAACTGCTGTTTCTGGCGAGTCTGAAGACTCACCAGAAACAGGGGCCATCAAGCTCCTTACAGAGCTTGTTAAATAGAGCCCAAAGGATGAACTAAACAAAAACAGCTGAAATTATTATGATAAACATAACAGATAAAAAAACTTTACTGTCCCTTTAAATTTTAAAAGCAACATAATTATTTCTGTGCTTTTCTATTAAATTGCAAACTGTCCACTTATTATTATGTGTACATGGGTTGACATAACAAGTAGCAAACACTTTCAGGGCCTACTGAACCTCAGCTATTGTACTAAGGTGTCTATGTGTCCAATGTTATAAATTTCACAAACAGAAACTTAATAAAACATTTTAACATCATCTTTGTGTTTAGAAGGCTGGCGTTCTAATACTGAGCGAATCATAATTGCATTACAAACTCTGCCCTCGTAATGGAGGGAGAGCGCAACTAACACAAGCCCGATAGAACTCCGCCCCTCGTGGGTGTGCCTGCACTCCATCTCCAGACTCTCTGATTGACTGTGCCTTGAGATGAAGGAATTAACCCAAAAACGGCGGGAAGACAACTCCGCCCATCGTGGGCGTCACCTTACTCAAGCTCCCGGTCGCCATTAAGCTCTTATAGATCTGACACCGGGAGACATAATAACAAAGCCAAAAGTATAAATGTTTAGCCGAGTATGCTACCGCATGTCCAGTAGCTCTATCTTCCACCATAGTGATTCAAAACACTTCCCTGAAAACACTGAAATAACATCTAAAGTGATGTGCAAAGTATCTTTTGTGTGTTCTCTTAGAAACGCCACATAAAATGTGCTGTCGTAGGATCCCCTCCCCTGTATGAGTCTAGGAGGATAGTGTCCTAATATAAGAGATCTGTCTCATCAAGTGCCCCACTTCCACTGAGGCTCCCAGACCCAGAATAAAAAGTTGGCACTTACCTTCAACATCTGCCTGACAGCAGGGCAGCCCAGCAGGTTTAGGAGGTCCTCTCCCTCCCATAGCCCTGTGGAAAATCATAAGCCTGAGTTAATAATGCTTAGGCTGTCAGGAGAAGGGCAAATAAATGTATAGGAGGTGCAGTGAGAATTATGTCCCACCAGTTCCTATTGCTCTAAAGCAACCAATAGCTCTACTACAGAGACTGATATGGACTACGGCTACACCCTAGAACAAAGTAGCACTCTCTGGCACTACTTTAAAAATAATAAACTCTTTATTGGAGAATCTATAACTAACACCTCACTTTACCTCTTCCTATCACTAACGTAGGCAAAGAGAATGACTGGAGTGGGAGGGAAGGGAGGAGCTATATATACAGCTCTGCTGTGGTGCTCTTTGCCTCCTCCTGCTGACCAGGAGGCATAATCCCACAAGGATAAAATCCGTGGACTCATCGTGTCTTTAAAAATAAATCTGCCTCTGTAAGATACCCACAGAGAAAGTAATTTTAAACTTAAGACAGATCTGTATAGGAATATCTTACAATATATAGAATGTTTACTCAATTTATCCACAACAACAATCTATAAGAAATGATAACTGCCTCATTCAGAAACACACATTTAAACTATAAGTAATAACAGGTCTGTAAGAATGATAACAAAGTGTGAGCAAACAGAGGTTACGTCCTGAATCGATCACAGATCTTCCAGGAATGGGAAAATCAATGCGCTGATGTTCCATAAGACAAAATCACAAGAGAACACACATCAAGTTGTCTGGCTCTGGGCAATAAATTATTCACATAACCTTGTATAAGGCAAATGAAGTTATAAAGTAGACTTAACCTGAGCTCTTTAGAAAATAAATAAACTTAATGGGGACATGGTAGATAGAAATAATACTTTATTAGGTTATATAAAGTGCAAAGCAGTTGGAGCTACAAGATGACAACCAATCAGGGATCTAAGGAGCTCTATCTGTGCTGTCACCAATAGGAAACAGGTGGAGCCACAAGAAGAAACCCAATCAGGGATCTCAGGAGCTCTCTCTGTGCTGTCACCCATGGGAAACAGGTGGAGCAACAAGAAGACACCCAATCAGGGATCTCAGGAGCTCTCTCTGTGCTGTCACCAATAGGAAACAGGTGGAGCAACAAGAAGACACCCAATCAGGGATCTCAGGAGCTCTCTCTGTGCTGTCACCCATGGGAAACAGGTGGAGCAACAAGAAGACACCCAATCAGGGATCTCAGGAGCTCTCTCTGTGCTGTCACCCATGGGAAACAGGTGGAGCAACAAGAAGATAACCAATAAAGGATTTGAGGAGTTCTATCTGTGCTGTCACCAATGGAAACAGGTGAAGCCACAAAGAAACACCCAATCAGGGATCTGAGGAGTGGAGCCACAAGAAGACAACCAATCAGGGATCTGAGGAGCTCTATCTGTGCTGTCACCAATAGGAAACACGTGGAGTCACAAGAAGACACCCAATCAGGGATCTCAGGAGCTCTCGCTGTGCTGTCACCAATAGGAAACAGGTGGACCCACAACATACAAAACAAAACAAAAAAACAGTGCGCTACTACCTAGCTCAAATTTTTAAATCTAAGCACACACAATCAAAGTACAATCAAAAGGCTACTCCGTTACAAATACTTAGCCTGATCTCTGCCTTTGAATGTTCATAAATGTATCCTATTTAGCTTGATACAGTGTTACTTCTATTTGAATCATGGGAGTTCCTTTAGATCCCTTACATCCAGCATGTTACGAGTGCAGCTTCTCAACACAGTCCCATCACAGACTCGACACAAAACAACTATAAAACAAAGATAGAGAAGCGCAGCACGCTCTAAGTGTAATCTGTATGTATAGTCTCCTGATGTCCCCTTCCCCGAGTATTACTCACAGGATATATCTGGAAAGAGTGAGCATCGGTTGTACACAACCATGCAGTTTGTCTCCACCGTCGGTCAGCTCCGCCTCCCTCTGTGATGTCCGGGTCTGCTGTCCAACCGAGTGCCTCGCTCTTATTTCAAACCGGAATCCACAGTCAATAGTGAGTGAGAGGGATGTACTACGGTATTGCTGTTGAACGCTTTTATTACCAATGTTAGAAAAAATTAAACAATAACAAATTACGGTCTCTCAGCTCATCACATGGGTCCCACTATTGTGAGCACCGGTAGCTATCCTGAGACCTAGTTAAAACATAAAACTTTCTCGACGTACGTTTCGTTTCTGTGCCAGAAACTTTTTCAAGAGTCATTTGTTATTGTTTAATTTTATCTAACATTGGTAATAAAAGCGTTCAACAGCAATACCGCAGTACATGCCTCTCACTCACTATTGACTGTGGATTCCGGTTTGAAATAAGAACGAGACACTCGGTTGGACAGCAGACCCGGACATCACAGAGGGAGGCGGAGCTGACCGACGGTGGAGGCAAACTGCATGGTTGTGTACAACCGATGCGCACTCTTTCCAGATATATCCTGTGAGTAATACTTGGGGAAGGGGACATCAGGAGACTATACATACCGATTACACTTAGAGCGTGCTGCGCTTCTCTATCTTTGTTTTATAGGTGGACGCACAAGAAGACACCCAATCAGGGATCTCAGGAGCTCTATCTGTGCTGTCACCAATAGGAAACAGGTGGAGCCACAAGAAGACACCCAATCGGGGATTTGAGGAGTTCTATCTGTGCTGTCACCAATGGAAACAGGTGAAACCACAATGAGAAAACCAATTAGAGATCTGAGGAGTGGGGACACAAGGAGACAACCAATCAGAGATCTGAGGAGTTCTTTCTGTGTTGTCACTAATGGGAAACAGGTGGTGCCACAAGGAGACAACCAATCAGGGATCTGAGGAGTTCTTTCTGTGTTGTCACTAATGGGAAACAGGTGGTGCCACAAGGAGACAACCAATCAGGGATCTGAGGAGTTCTTTCTGTGTTGTCACTAATGGGAAACAGGTGGTGCCACAAGGAGACAACCAATCAGGGATCTGAGGAGTTCTTTCTGTGTTGTGACTAATGGGAAACAGGTGGTGCCACAAGGAGACAACCAATCAGGGATCTGAGGAGTTCTTTCTGTGTTGTCACTAATGGGAAACAGGTGGTGCCACAAGGAGACAACCAATCAGGGATCTGAGGAGTTCTTTCTGTGTTGTCACTAATGGGAAACAGGTGGTGCCACAAGGAGACAACCAATCAGGGATCTGAGGAGTTCTCTTGTGTTGTAACTCTGGGGCCTATTTATGAAATGTCTGTCCGACATGATCCAATCAGAGGATCATGTCCAACAGACATCGCTGAATGCGGAGAGCAATACGCTCTCCGCAATCAGCATTGCACCAGCAGCTCTTGTGAACTGCTGGTGCAACGCTGCCCCCTGCAGATTCGCGGCCAATCGGCCGCTAGCAGGGGGTGTCAATCAACCTGATCATATTCAATCGGGTTGATTTCATGCGATCTCTGTCCGTCTTCTTAGAGCAGACGGACAGGTTATGGAGCAGCAGTCTTTATACCGCTGCTTCAGACTCGCCAGAAACACGGCCCTTCAAGCTCCATACGGAGCTTGATAAATGGGCCCTCTAATGCTGAATATGGCTATTATTATATTATCTAAAAAACATCTGCCAGTGAAAGGCAATTATTACCTTAAGTGCTGTATATCTCACTAAGATACATAACAGAAGAAAACGCAATAAAATATTACTGAAAGGAGAAATCATAATTAAATCACATTACAAATTGTATTGATAATATACATTAATAACTGCATTGAAATCAGCAAAATTAAAATGTAAAAGTTGCGCAGTCATTTTTGTATTTAAACTAGGCAGTACATTTCATGTACATTGTCACTTCATAATTCAAAGTAAAAGAGGAAGCTCCCCCCAGGAACTGTACATCTCCTGCAAACATTTGTTTAAGAAACACACAGCTGAAAGAGAACATGCACCATCAATATACGCATGCGCCAGATCCCTCTCCCAGCAAGCAATCCGCACAGCTCTGTCTCAATACAACAGATGAATATTATTTGTTTTATTCCCTAAGTAAAGCAATTTCCTTAATAGATAATCTATGGTACAATTTTCCTTTAAACTTAATCTATTACACAGTAAAGTATTATGTCAATCTATAATGTTCTTTAATATTCTACAGCAGGAAATGATGGAATTTAAATAATTTTATCTTTAACCCCTCATTACTTCCTTCAGTTTTTATCGTTCGTCAGTAATAAAATTGTATAGAGAATTTACACTGTAAACATTTGTAAATATACAAAACCTAGGGCTAGATTACAAGTGGCGCAATGAGCAATAGGGAGCAGATACACACGAAGAAGAAAAAAGTTGTCAGAAGATCAAATAATCATATATATATCCAGAAATCAGAAAGCACTCACCGGTCTTGAATAATATCCTTTTAATAAAGTAGTAACGTTTCGGGGTTGCCCCCGTCCTCAGACAATATTTACAGTTCAATAACCAACTTACCCCTTATATTGGAACCCAGCCCCCATTTGTGTAACTGCGTTCAGGAAGTCCAGCAACCGTGTGGTGTATACCTACGTCATCGGTTAGTATAGCAACCAGACGCCGTTCGACAGTTCTGTGCTCAAAATAAAATATAATTAAAAACAACAACCACTAGCATGCAGGCAGCATTAAGAGGCATATATAGGACAACTCACATATTAAACACAGTACACTTATTTTGCATGGGAACATATAAGTAAATACTGGTGGCGGTTACACAATATATGAGGGTAACTATGGGAATAGTTCAGCAACCTGGGGGATACATTACTTCCTGACTATGGTGCAGAAAAAATAATAAACAAAGTGCCTAATATGTTACCATTTATACCTATTCTGGCAGTTAATCAGCTACGACAGAACCCAGTAAACACTGCCATGTTATGTCCAGATAATTATACGCAGGAATAGAGTGTGACTATCATTTATACCCACTACTAAGTGTAATGAATTTGACCTCTATGTGGATATACAAAAGTTCACAAGAAATCTGAGACTGAAGGAACACTTTAAAGGCTTCGATGAACAACTGAAGAAGACACTTAGAGGGAAGAGTACATTCGATCCAACAAGCAATAACCCAACAATCAAAACCTTTACCAGGCTTATACAACAGGACTCAATCAAGTTACATCAACAAAGGTGCCATTATAGACATAACCTCACCAAGAATGAGAGAGGAGCTTTAGCAAGTCTACAAAAGGATACATCTATAGTTCTGAGGGAGGTGGACAAAGGGGGAGCAATTGTCATCCAGAACTATGTGGACTATTGTAAAGAGGTGAAGCAACAATTGGAAGACCCTGGCACATATAGGAAACTCAGGGGTGACCCTACGAATATATTCAAAAAGAAGGTGGACATCATGCTACATACCATGCATGGGATGAACTGCATTGATAAAGACGAACTTGCATACATGACAGTACAACATGCTAGAATTCCAGTGATATACATGCTGCCGAAAATCCACAAGAGCATAGTGGCACCTCCCGGGAGACCTATAGTTTTGGCTATAGGATCCCTTCTACAACTAATAACCATCTATTTGGATCGCATATTGCAGCCACTGGTAAAAAATATGGACTCCTTCTTGCTCGACTCCAGTTCCATGATCAGGATCCTAAATGATATATCTAATGTCAAGGATGAAAGACTTCTGTTTATGATGGACGTAACCAGTTTATACACCGTAATCCCACATATGGAGGGTATTACAGCAATAATTAGACAGCTTTCATGAGAAGGAATTTTTTCTCCAAATTGCAGGTACGGACATGTGGTCAAACGTGGCCCCTACATATGCCAACTTATTTATGGCCGAATTTGTAGGAACTACATTATTCTCTAACAGAAGGATTTCTAACTTCAAGAGGTATATAGACGACCTGTTTCTCCTATGGGATGGAACGGAGGAGGAACTGGTGACCTGGTTCTCACTTCTTAATAAAGCACATCCTACTATTAAATTTAAGATAACATACAATATTAATAGTATAGACTTTCTGGATTTAAGAATTTTCAAAAGAGATGGGTGCCTATTTACCACACTCTTCTGTAAAGGGATGGATCGTAATTCCCTTCTACATGCCCACAGCTGCCATCCTCCAGCTTTAAAAACAAGCTCTTCCAACATCACAATTCAGGAACAACACTGATGCTGAACTGAGGGAACAACAGATACAAGAAATTGAATTCAAATTTATCCACAGGGGATACGAAAAAATATAACCTTAGAACAAGAAAACTTGATGTTCTTAAGATTGAACAGGAGGACTTATTACAGCCAAGCGATAGAAAGGAAGATAACAGAATGACATTTCTGACCACCTTTGACATTGATAAACCAGTATTCACAGAGAGTTTGCGAAGAAACTGGCCGATCATCGCGACTGATAAAGAACCTCCCTTTTATGGGACTACACCACCAAGAATTGGATATCAACGGTCAAGATCATTAAAACAGACCCAAGAGACTGTTACAAGAAAGAGACATGGCTTCATGCCAAACCTGGATGTTTCCGCTGCCTAGGGTGTACTACCTGTGGGGGCCTTACAACTGGAAGAGAATTTAGTCATCCCTACAGGAACAACAGATTCACTATCAAACACAGGGTGACATGTACAACCAAGTACATAGTGTATCTCCTACACTGTGTATGCGGTTTATTTTACGTTGGAAAAACAATAGATGACCTACGCAGCAGAATGGCAAACCACAGGTCGGCCATAAGGATGGCCATTGACCGAGGAACTTCTGACCAGCCGGTAGCAAGGCACTTTGCCTTGGTGAAACACAATGTCTCCGACTTGAAGTATATTATTATTGATCATGTCCCCCCGCTTCCCAGGGGGGGGGGGGGGGCAAAGCCAAAATATTACTTCAGCGTGAGTCCAGGTGGATTTATGACCTGGGGACCATGACCACCCCAAGGTTTGAACGACCACCTGAACTGGCACTGCTATTTGTGAGATGCCACTTTATAATAAGGTGTCCTGTATATAGTATAGATTATCAAGATCCCCATTTCATATTTAGTTTTCAGCTTCTAGCTGTTATGCAGTTATGCCCCCTGTACACTCCTGCATATAATCATCTAGAGATAACATGGCAGTGTTTACTGGGTTCTGTCGTAACTGATTATATGCCGGCCCAAAATGGGCCACTGCCAGAATAGGTATAAATGGTAACATATTAGGCACTTTGTTTATTATTTTTTTGGCACCATAGTCAGAAGCAATGTATTCTCCAGGTTGCTGAACCATTACCATAGTTGCCCTCATATATTGCGTAACCACCACCAGTATTTACTTATATGTTCCCATGCAAAAGAAGTGTACTGTGTATAATATGTAAGTTGTCCTATATATGCCTCTTAATTCTGCCTGCATGCTAGCAGTTGTTGTTTTTAATTATGTTTTATTTTGAGCACAGAACTGCCATAGCAACAGATGACGTAGGTATACACCACACGGTTGCTGGACTTCCGGAACGCCGCCGACAGTTACACAAGTGGGAGCTGGGTTCCAATATAAGGGGTAAGTTGGTTATTGCACTGTAAATATTGTCTGAGGACGGGGCAACCCCGAAACGTCACCACTTTATTAAAAGGATATTATTCAAGACCCGGTGAGTGCTTTCTGATTTCTGGATATATGCATGTACTTTGAATTGCCCCCCGGACAAGCTATATAGATATGTGTCACTGTGAGTGCTACACTACTTTGGATAATTATATATATATATATATATATATATATATATATACAGTGCCCTCCACTAACAATGGCGCCCTTGGTAAATATGAGCAAAGAAGGCTGTGAAAAATTGTCTTTGTTATTTAACCTTTTGGTATTTTATTAAAAAAATACACAAAAATACTCTGCCCTCATGGATATTAAACAATTGCAAACACAACACAGGTTTATAAAATAAAAAACACTTGTTAAATATATGTGTGCCACAATTATTGGCACCACTATGAATTCATATAAGAAAAATATATTTGAAGTATATTCCCACTGATATTTTACAACTGTACAACTGGGTGTCTAGGAAAAGAAAATTTTTCAATCATGACTTTCTGTTTCACAGGGGTATAAATATGAGGCAACACATAGGCCAAATTCCTTTAGTCATTCATTGCAATGGTCAAGACCAAGGAATATAGCTGTGATGCACGGCAAAAGGTTGTTGAGCTTTACAAAATGGGAAGTGGCTATAAGAAAATAGCAAAAGCATTGAAAATGCTCATTTCCACCATTAAGGAAATAATTAAGACGTTCCAGTTAACTGAAAATGCTATGAATCAACCTGGAAGAGGACGTGTGTCTATATGGTCTAAATGCACTGTGAAGAGGATGGTTCAAGTGGCCAAAATATCTCCAAGAATCACAGCTGGAGAATTGCAGAAGTTAGTTGCATCTTGGGGTCAGAAAGTCTCCAAAACAATAATCCGATGTCACCTACATCACAACAAGTTGTTTGGAAGAGTTTCAAGAAAAACATAAAGTATGCTTACCTGATAATTTTCTTTTCTTCTGATGGAAAGAGTCCACAGCTGCATTCATTACTATTGGGAAATAAGAACCTGGCCACCAGGAGGAGGCAAAGACACCCCAGCCAAAGGCTTAAATACTCCTCCCACTTCCCTCATCCCCAAGTCATTCAGCCGAGGAACAAGGAACAGTAGAAGAAATATCAGGGTGAAAAGTGCCAGAAGAATAAAAAAGGACGCCCCACATAAAAATTACGGGTGGGGAGCTGTGGACTCTTTCCATCAGAAGCATAATTATGTTTTACTTCTTAAATGGAAAGAGTCCACAGCTGCATTCATCACTTTTGGGAAAACAATACCCAAGCTATAGAGGACACTGAATACCAAGACGGGAGGGTACAATAGGCGGCCCATTCTGAGGACACCAGCCTGAAACCACTGCCCAACAAAAACTCCCGCTTAGTCCGAAGCCGAGAGAACTTAAAAGGAAAGGTACCAAGGACACTGACCCGCAGATAGTCCAACAGCCTAGCTAGAGACCACAAATGGGACTCAACTGAGCCAAAAGTCTTCCGGGAGACACCGACGCCCAATAGTCGGTCCCCCACCACTCACCCCACACAAATAAAGGGAACACCAGCCTGAACTCCCAAGGGACAAGGCAAGGGAGAACCAAAGGAAAACTGAGAGTACACCACATCCAAAAAGGAAAACCCGCTAATAGCAAGCCCAGCTCCCAAGACTCAAATAGGTCCTGACAAATAAGGGGAGGCTACGCCTATACCTGGCAAAAACCAGAAGTATAAGACCGGCACAGGAACAGAAAAACTGTACTCTCAAATCTCATGCAAGCACTGAAAGACTACTGAAGACGGAGTCCTCACATTGTCTGAACTTAAAATACAAAGTATTCTATCACAAAAAAAATGTATAACGACCCCGAAAAAAACCCTGAGTCAAGAACACGCAGAAAGCATCAGGATGACACAGAAGAATACTGCTGAGAAGCAGAAGCGGCCAGCAAGAAGACAGACTGCAAAAAAGAAACCCCCAGACAGATGGCACACTCGAGGCAATCCAGCCGACCAGACCTACACACAGGTCTCCAAAAGGGGATACACAGAACCTCAATCGAGGCCCCCCAAGAAGAGAGATTGGCCCAATCTGAAAATTGGATATGTCCTCAGAGAGGGGGAAAAGGGAGCTTGGAGGTGACCCGCCCAGACGAGCTGAGCGGGAAAGGAAGTGGAGAGGGGACAAACCAGAACAATTTAACCTAAGTTAAAACAGCACAACCTTGACATGTACATTAACAGGAAGAAAACCTTTGTTAGAATAAACAGTGCAACACTCTTAGTATGCAGTTTTGAGGCAGTTTAATGAAGGTGAAGCTTAAACAACAGGGCTATAAACTGAATCAGCCCTCAGTATAGAACAAACTGAGTATACAAAAAGTTCTTATCTTGGGGGATAGAATAGTTAGCTCCTCAGATGACTCTGGAGTTCATAAAAGTCTCAGTTCAAGATGGATTGTGGAATAGAGTGTACCAGGGTGTAGTAAGCTGAAGTAGGGAAGATAGGGAAGATCTCACCCAAGTTGGTTGTAATATGTGGTCCAGGAGTTATTCAGCTCTTATAAAGAGTGAGTCGCTTGATATCTTGGCCCGTAATTTCCAGGGATGATTGTGGGAGTAGGTGGTCGATTGCCTTGTTCAGAAGGTAAGGGGGAGAAGTGCTGAAGGCCCCTGAGCTACAGAATCCTGAGAGGCAATGTGCTATATATGATATAGTTTTACTTTAGGTTCAAGGCAGTAACCATGTGGGTGCTGATAGGGTAGTATGTGTGTTCCACAGGGGTCAATCTAAGCTTAAGGAGGTGGAGGGGTGGATGCTAAATTTGGTGCTTCACAGGCTGACCCATATTTAAAGTATAAAGAAAAGAAGGCTGCAATCTCACCTATTCTTGCTGTGTCACACAGTCCGTACAAAG
Source organism: Bombina bombina (assembly GCF_027579735.1). Classification (NCBI taxonomy): domain Eukaryota; kingdom Metazoa; phylum Chordata; class Amphibia; order Anura; family Bombinatoridae; genus Bombina; species Bombina bombina. The sequence goes on from NC_069500.1 coordinate 20,562,955, forward strand.
GTCAGGGTGGGTCTGAAGTACAGGACTGCGGGCACCCTGATCAATGTCAGATTCATCTGGGGTGAAGGCAGAAAGCGAATCTCTGAATCTGGGATCTTTAAGTGCACCCCAAAGTCACGTGGTCCTCTTTCAAGCCGTTGGGCCTTTGAGCACCAAATGTTTCAGTCCCGGACAGGCCAGTTGCACTTATCCTGTAGAGACTAACACCCCTGTAGACACCTCAGACGAAGTTAGATGCTCTGTGTGAGGCTCTAATTAGTCCTACTTGCCGGCGCGAAAATGGCTATTCGCGCCACAGAGGGACCTCCTAGGCCTCTTCCTCTGTCCCCGGTTTACCTCGGGTTGTCACTTGTGCGGCCCCACTCTCCAGAACAGCCAATTTGTATGCAGGCTGGAAGCCAGTCTCACCTGACAGTGTTGATGAGACAGTCTTTGTTGCGGGAGCCTCGGCGGCAAAATGGAGGACAACTCAGGTCTCACCGACAGATAACCACTCCAGCCTGGCTCTGCCTGTGTTTCCGTTCCAGAGCGGAGGCCAGACCCTCCGGAGCGAGAGGCAGTAAGGATTTAGAGTGGTGCCTCTAGATTAGGTGCTTGACCGCAGGTCTCGATGGGCGAAGTTTAGTTGCGGCTTCTTCCTCTTTCCACAATCAAAGTGAGTGATCCAGTCGTATCCAGATTTCTAAGGTCAGGTGCTGTGGACCTCTTGTGTTGTCAAATGGCCTTATATTAGTGTTGGGCTGTAAGTAGCTTATTTATCTTTAATGGCATGGAGCTCCTTAAAGTTGCGACCGCTCTGCTCAGCAGTTAGCGCCGCCCCCAACAGTTTTTTTTTTTTTTTTTAAAAAACCTGTGTTGTGTTTGCAATTGTTTGATATCCATGAGAACAAATTATTTTTGCATATTTTTTGAACAAAAGATCAAAAGGTTAAACTATAAAGACAATTTTTTCACAGCCTTCTTTGTTCATATTTACCAAGGGTGCCAATATTAGTGGAGGGCACTGTACATATATATATATATATATATATATATATATATATATATATATATATATATATATATAAAACAATACAGTCCTTCCAAAAGATGCTCTACATGAGTCCCAAAGGCAGCAATTCTTCAAAAAGAACAAACAGTCAGCTTCTTGGTAAAACTACAAGACACAAATCACAATGTGCCAGTTCCCCTCTATGAGGATATTGCACATAAAATCACAAATGCTGCAATACTGCAATGTGGCTCTGGAGCAGACTGTGCACTCACTGTGGCTCTGGAGCAGACTGTGCACTCACTGTGGCTCTGGAGCAGACTGTGCACTCACTGTGGCTCTGGAGCAGACTGTGCACTCACTGTGGCTCTGGAGCAGACTGTGCACTCACTGTGGCTCTGGAGCAGCCTGTGCACTCACTGTTGCTCTGGAGCAGACTGTGCACTCACTGTGGCTCTGGAGCAGACTGTGCACTCACTGTGGCTCTGGAGCAGACTGTGCACTCACTGTGGCTCTGGAGCAGACTGTGCACTCACTGTGGCTCTGGAGCAGACTGTGCACTCACTGTTGCTCTGGAGCAGACTGTGCACTCACTGTGGCTCTGGAGCAGACTGTGCACTCACTGTGGCTCTGGAGCAGACTGTGCACTCACTGTGGCTCTGGAGCAGACTGTGCACTCACTGTGGCTCTGGAGCAGACTGTGCACTCACTGTGGCTCTGCAGCAGACTGTGCACTCACTGTGGCTCTGGAGCAGACTGTGCACTCACTGTTGCTCTGGAGCAGACTGTGCACTCACTGTGGCTCTGGAGCAGACTGTGCACTCACTGTTGCTCTGGAGCAGACTGTGCACTCACTGTGGCTCTGCAGCAGACTGTGCACTCACTGTGGCTCTGGAGCAGACTGTGCACTCACTGTGGCTCTGGAGCAGACTGTGCACTCACTGTGGCTCAGCTCACTAAATCCCCTAAACAGGAACACTCAGCTCTCTTTTGCTTGGTAATAAGCAGAGTAGATTAGTACTAATAAATAATAGGTGCACAGTATACAATTGGCTGTCCTCTGCTAGTTTGTATACCAGGACCTAATTAAAACCCACAGGCTACAAAAACATCATGCGCAGAGTTTATTAGCTAACTCTCTCATCGGGCATAAAACATATTTGTAAATATAAATATTGTATTGTAAATATTTTTAATAAATATAACCTGACTGCTCACTCTGGAAAGGCAAGAAAACAATAAAAAATGTGTTTGCATGTGTAAGGCAATAGGTTTAAATATGTTGAGCAGTTATGGCTTGATCACCAAAAAGCTAGAATATTTAGTAATGTTGTTTTACATTCATTAACCCTTTCGAACAACTGTTCAGATGTAAACAAATTGAAATCTCGTGATCGTGCACGTGATAACGAGATTTCAATGATGGGATCGCGTCAGGGGGGCGTCCCTATGATGCTAGGCATGCCCTCCAGACCGCGATCCCATCAAGGAAGCGCCAGTGGCTTCTGGAAAGCCAAGTGGTTAGGACGTTGTATTCCGTCCTTCGGCGCTAAAGCCCAGCAAAATTCAGACGGAATACAATGTTCTAACTGCGTTAAAAGGTTAATAAATGTCATACTTTGTAAAAGCTGAAACAAGACAAGTATAGGGTTGCCATCCGTCCCTTAAAATAGGGAATAGTCCCGTATTTGAGAAAAAAATAGCGTGTCCCGTTTTGAATCAATACGGGATGGGGTTGGCAGCCAGACATCGAACAGTTAAATGTCCCCACAGTCACAAGTGTAATAGGAGTCGTGCTTTTTATTTGTAAGCATGTTGCCCGACTCACCCTTGTATTTATTAGGTTTCAAAAACTCAAACTCCCAGCATGCCCAGGGCGGTTTGTTAGTCTATAGACCAGGTAAGGGTCACTGATGTTGTGACCGGAAAGATTTGCGAAGCATGCTGGGAGTACCGTATTACTTTAAAACCATTACAATATTTCCGTGAAGATGACTACAATTCCCAGCATGCATTGAATAAATGGACTAATGCCTGATTTTAGCCTCTTTTCCTCAGTGCTGTCAGGTATGTTGTGCCTTACGGTGATGTGTGACGTTTCATATTTACTGAACGAATAATACTTTTTGTTTTTCAAGGAAATATTTTATATTTTTCAAATATACTTTACTTGTTCATCATATGTTTATATCTGCCACGTTCTATAAAGGAGCCTCTATATAGCAGATGTATATATTATGTTTTGCATTGTCACTATAACGTATTGATTTATAAGATGTTTTCAAGAGTATGTGAGATTCCTGCATTTAAAATAGTGAACGTTTGATGCACAGGAAGAAGAACTGCAGTTATTTTTATTCATGTTTTTTTTTATTCGTGTATTTATGTTTTTGCAAAAAAAAAAAAAAAAAGAGAAGAATAAAGAAACACGTAGCACTAGCTTCTTAAAGTGAATATAAGTTTTGATGCAAAAGTGCCCGGTTTTTAAAAATTTGATTCATCAAAATTTACATTTCACTCGTTGTGAAAAAATACTTACCTTTTAATCTTGACAGCCGCTCCAGCTTCCCCCGGTCTTCGCAATCCATTTCTGACGTCAGAAATGATGGATGGGTCATCCTCCAATCCAGGCTTCCCCCCGGGGGAATCAGTGTCTGATTCAACGCAGTGATTGAAGGAAGCCGGATTCCTTATTTTGCGACGGGCTTACGATCGCTTCAAGATGGTGTCTCTTAGATTACGATTGGCTGATAGAATTCTATCAGCCAATAGGAATTAAGGTGGAAAAAATCCTATTGGCTGTTGCAATCAGCCGATAGGATTGAGCTTTCATCCTATTGGCTCATCCAATCAGCCAATAGGATTGAGCTTGCATTCTATTGGCTGATTGAAATAGCCAATAGAATGCGAGTCAATAGGATTTTTAAGGGTTTATTGGGTGGGTTTTAATTTTAGGTTAGGGACTTTGGGCGGAAAAAGAGCTAAATGCCCTTTTAAGGGCAATGCCCATACAAATGCCCTTTTCAGGGCAATGGGGAGCTTAGGTTTTTTTAGATAGGTTTTTATTTGGGGGGTTAGGTTGTGCGGGTGGTGGGATTTACTGTTGTAGGGTGTTTGTATTTTATTTTACAGGTAAAAGAGCTGATTTATTTGGGGCAATGCCCCGCTAAAGGCCCTTTTAAGGGCCATTAGTAGTTTATTGTAGGCTAGGGTTTTTTTTATTTGGGGGGGGGCTTTTTTATTTTGATTAGGTGTAATTAGTTTAAATATTTGATAATTTATTTTTATTTTTTGTAACTTAGTGTTTTTTATTTTGTGTAACTTAGTAATACTTTATTGAAGATTTAATAATTTGAGTAGGGTTAGGTTTTTAAATATATAATATAGTTAATTTAATTTGTAGTTTAATGTCATTTTAGTATAACAGTTAGGGTAGGTTAATTATTAGTTTAATATAGTTTAATGTCATTTTAGTATAACAGTTAGGGTAGGTTAATTATTAGTTTAATATAGTTTGATGTAATTGTAGTATAATAGTTAGGGTAGGTTAATTAGTAGTTTAATATAGTTTATTTTAATTCTAAAGGTAAGTTTAAATTTATTAAAAGATAGGGATAAGTTAATATTTAATGTAAAGTTAGCGGGTTGTTAGGTTTAGGGGTTAATAGCTTAATTTAGTTTATGGCGATGTGGGGGCTGGCAGTTTAGGGGTTAATAGGTTTAGTAAGTGGTAGTGATGTGGGAGGCAAGGGGTTTAGGGGTTAATACATTTATTTAGATGCGGTGGGGTCCGGGAGCGGCGGGATAGGGGTTAATAACTTTAGTTAGTTGCGGTGGGTCCGGGAGCGGCGGGATAGGGGTTAATAACTTTATTTAGTTGCGGCGGGGTCCGGGAGCAGCAGAATAGGGGTTAATAACATTATGTAGGTGGAATAGGGGTTAATACTTTTATTTAGCTTGCGGCGATGTCAGGGCGGTAGATTAGGGGTGTTTAGACTTGGGGTTTATGTTAGGGTGTTAGGTGTAAACGTTACTTTTATTCTAGCATAGAAATCAATAGGATATCTGGCAGCATCGAACATAAGCTTTTGCTGCTTTCAGACTCCCATTGATTCCTATGGCATCCGCGGCCTCCAGGGTAGCGGATTGAAAAGCAGGTACGCTGGGCCGGAATAGTGGTGAGTGTACCTGTTAGAAGTTTGATAAATGGCAAAAGTTGTCAGATAGTGCTGAATTTGTATTCGGAACATCTATAATGACGTAAGCATCGATCTGTGTCGGACTGTGACCGGCGGATCATATGTTATGTCACAGATTTCAACTTTTGCCGGTCTGTAGACTTTGATAAATATGTCGACTCAGGCTTGCCACAATTACGCTGCGGAATTCCAGCGTATCTACGGTTGACGGCTTGATAAATAGGCCTCCCTGTGTGTTTGTTAAACGTATATGGCCTTCTAGGCCACAATGCATAACAAATATGTGTCAGAAAGAAGTGGGGGCAGTCAAGGGGTACAAATCCCTAACGTAACGTAACGTTGTTAAAAAGGATATGTTCATATCATCAGTAGCAGCAATGCACTATTGGGAGCTAGCTGTTGATTGGTGGCTACACACATTTGTTTTTTGTCATTGGCTCAACAGATGTGCTCAGTTAGCTCCCAGCAGTGAACTGCTGCTCTGAAACTGACTTTAATTATGTGTTTAATCACTTTGAAGAAGTTGTACACATGGATATATGCAAGAAATAGTGCAATAATGAAATTGCTTTAACATATTAGAGTATTTTCTTTATGCACTATTCTAGCCTTTAATACAGGTTAATGTCTCAATCTCATCACCTCCCTTACTCTCAAGCACATAACTAACACTGGAAGAAGAACTTTACAGCAAGTACCAAAATAAGCACTCAAGGGTTAAATAATTAACCCCTCAGCATCTGTATAGCAGGAATCTACATAGCTTAAATAGATGTTACACAATCTGCAATTAATATATAATATCATTATTATTATATTATACTTTATTTACAAAGTGCCAGCATATTCCGCTGTCCATCGTTACAATTAATTTAAATAAAATGACCTCCCAACCCACAAATACTAGTAACTACCATCCATATCAATAAACTCTAACCATGGCGGGTTCCCCCCAAACCACAAATACTAGTAACTACCACCCATATCAATAAACTCTAACCATGGCGGGTTCCCCCCAAACCACAAATACTAGTAACTACCACCCATATCAATAAACTCTAACCATGGCGGGTTCCCCCCAAACCACAAATGCTAGTAACTACCACCCATATCAATATACTCTAACCATGGCTGGCTTACCTCCCAAACAACAAATACTAGTAACCACTATCAATAAACTCTAACCATGGCTGGCCTACCCCCCAAACGACAAACACTAGTAACCACTATTAATAAACTCTAAACATGGCTGGCCTACCTCCCAAACCACAAATACTAGTAACTACCACCCAGATCAATAAACTCTAGCCATGGCTGGCCTACCTCCCAAACCACAAATATTAGTAACTACCACCCATATCAATAAACTCTAACCATGGCTGGCCTACTCCCCAAACCACAAAACAGAGTTTATGCTTACCTGATAAATTACTTTCTCTTGTGATGTATCGAGTCCACGGATTCATCCTTTACTTGTGGGATATTCTCCTGCCCAACAGGAAGTGGCAAAGAGAGCACACAGCAGAGCTGTCCATATAGCTCAGACCTCTAGCTCCACCCCCCCCCAGTCATTCGACCGAAGGTTAGAAAGAAAAAGGAGATACCATAGGGTGCAGTGGTGACTGTAGTTTAATCAAAAAAACTATCTGACTTAAAAGCCAGGGGGGGGCATGGACTCGATACATCACAAGAGAAAGTAATTTATCAGGTAAGCATAAATTCTGTTTTCTCTTGTAAGATGTATCGAGTCCACGGATTCATCCTTTACTTGTGGGATACCAATACCAAAGCTTTAGGACACGGATGAAGGGAGGGAACAAGACAGGTACCTTAAACGGAAGGCACCACTGCTTGTAAAACAATTCTCCCAAAAATAGCCTCCGAAGAAGCAAAAGTATCAAATTTGGAAAATTTGGAAAAAGTATGCAGCGAAGACCAAGTCGCTGCCTTAAAAATCTGTTCAACAGAAGCCTCATTTTTAAAAGCCCATGTGGAAGCCACTGCTCTGGTAGAATGAGCAGTAATTGTTTCAGGAGGCTGCTGGCCAGCAGTCTCATAGGCCAAACGGATGATGCTTTTCAGCCAAAAGGAAAGAGAGGTAGCGGTCGCCTTCTGACCTCTCCTCTTACCAGAATAGATAACAAACAAAGAAGTTGTTTGTCTAAAATCCTTGGTTGCTTGTAAATAGAACTTTAAAGCACGAACCACATCAAGATTGTGTAACAGACGTTCCTTCTTTAAAGAAGGATTAGGACACAGAGAAGGAACAACAATATCCTGGTTAATATTCTTATTAGACACAACCTTAGGAAGAAAAATGGGTTTGGTACGCAAAACTACCTTATCTGCATGGAACACGAGGAAAGGTGAATCACACTGTAAAGCAGATAGCTCTGAAACTCTTTGAGCAGAAGAGATAGCTACCAAGAACAAAACTTTCCAAGATAAAAGCTTAATATCTATGTAATGTAAAGGTTCAAACGGAACCCCTTGCTGAAATGAAAGAACTAAATTCAGACTCCATGGCAGAGCCACAGGTCTATAAAAAGGCTTGATTCTGACTAAAGCCTGACTAAACGCTTGAACGTCTGGTACCCCTGCCAGACGTTTGTGTAAAAGAATAAGTAGATATCTGTCCCTTTAAGGAACTAGCTGATAATCCTTTCTCCAATCCTTCTTGGAGAAAGGACAAAATCCTGGGAATCCTAACCTTACTCCATGAGTAACCCTTGGATTCGCACCAAAAAAGATATTTTCGCCAAATCTTATGATAGATTTTCCTGGTGACAGGCTTTCTAGCCTGAATCAGGGTATCAATAACCGACTCAGAGAAACCACGCTTTGATAGAATTAGGCGTTCAATCTCCAAGCAGTCAGACGCAGAGAAATTAGATTTGGATGTTTGAAAGGACCCTGTATTAGAAGGTCCTGCCTCATTGGTAGTGTCCATGGTGGAACAGATGACATGTCCACTAGGTCTGCATACCAGGTCCTGCATGGCCACGCAGGCGCTATTAGAATCACCAAAGCCCTCTCCTGCTTGATTCTGGCAACCAGACGAGGGAGGAGAGGAAACGGTGGAAAAACATAGGCCAGATTGAAGGACCAAGGCGCTGCTAGAGCATCTATCAGCACCGCCTGGGGATCCGGGACCTGGAACCGTAAAGAGGAAGCTTGGTGTTCTGACGGGACGCCATCAGATCCAATTCTGGATTGCCCCATAGCTGAGTCAGTTGGGCAAATACCTCCGGGTGGAGTTCCCACTCCCCCGGGTGAAAAGTCTGACAACTTAGAAAATCCGCCTCCCAGTTGTCTACTCCTGGGATGTGAATTGCTGAGAGATGGCAGGAGTGATCCTCCGCCCACCTGATTATTTTGGTTACTTCCGTCATTGCTAGGGAACTCCTTGTTCCCCCTTGATGATTGATGTAAGCTACAGTCGTGATGTTGTCCGACTGAAATCTGATTAATTTGGCCGCAGCTAGCTGAGGCCATGCCTGAAGCGCATTGAATATCGCCCTCAGTTCCAGAATGTTTATCGGGAGAAGAGATTCTTCCCGAGACCATAAGCCCTGAGCTTTCAGGGAGTCCCAGACTGCACCCCAGCCCAACAGACTGGTGTCGGTCGTTACAATGATCCACTCTGGTCTGCGGAAACACATTCCCTGAGACAGGTGATCCTGAGACAACCACCAGAGAAGAGAATCTCTGGTCCCCTGGTCCAAATGTATTTGAGGAGACAAATCTGCATAATCCCCATTCCACTGTTTGAGCATGCATAGTTGCAGTGGTTTGAGGTGTATCCGTGCAAAAGGGACTATGTCCATTGCCGCTACCATTAGTCCGATTGTCTCCATGCACTGAGCTACAGATGGCCGAGGAATGGAATGAAGAGCTCGGCAAGTAGTTAAGAGTTTTAACTTTCTGACCTCCGTCAGAAATATTTTCATTTCTACCTAGTCTATTAGGGTTCCTAGGAAGGAAACTCTTGTGAGGGGGGAGAGAGAACTCTTTTTGATGTTCACCTTCCACCCGTGAGACCTCAGAAAGGCCAATACAATTTCCGTGTGAGACTTAGCTCTTTGGAAAGTCGACGCCTGAATTAAGATGTCGTTTAGATAAGGCGCCACTGCTATGCCCCGTGGTCTTAGAACCGCCAGGAGGGACCCTAGCACCTTTGTGAAAATTCTGGGAGCAGTGGCCAACCCGAAAGGAAGAGCCAAAAACTGATAATGCTTGTCCAGAAAGGTGAACCTGAGAAACTGGTGATGATCTTTGTGGATAGGGATATGCAGGTACGCATCCTTTAGATCCACGGTAGTCATATATTGACTCTCCTGGATCATTGGTAAAATTGTCCGAATGGTTTCCATCTTGAATGATGGGACTCTGAGGAATTTGTTTAGAATTTTGAGATCCAAGATTGGTCTGAAAGTTCCTTCTTTCTTGGGAACCACAAACAGGTTTGAGTAAAAACCCAGCCCTTGTTCCGCAATTGGAACTGGGTGGATCACTCCCATTGTATGTAGGTCTTCTACACAGCGTAAGAACGCCTCTTTCTTTGTCATGTCTGTAGACAGACGAGAAATGTGGAACCTTCCCCTTGGAGGGGAGTCCTTGAATTCTAGAAGATATCCCTGAGATACAATCTCTAAGGCCCAGGGATCGTGTACGTCTCTTGCCCAGGCCTGAGCGAAGAGAGAGAGTCTGCCCCCTACTAGATCCGGTCCCGGATCTGGGGCTACCCCATCATGCTGTCTTGGAGGCAGCTGCAGGCTTCTTGGCCTGTTTACCCTTGTTCCAGCGCTGGTAAGGTTTCAAGGCTGACCTGGGTTGTGAAGCGTTACCCTCTTGCTTTGTAGCAGGGGAGGATGAAGCGAGACCGCTCCTGAAATTCTGAAAGGAACGAAAATTATTTTGTTTGTTCTTTATCTTAAAGAACTTGTCCTGAGGGAGAGTATGGCCTTTTCCCACAGTGATTTCTGAAATAATCTCTTTCAATTCAGGCCCGAAGAGGGTCTTTCCTTTGAAAGGGATGTTCAAGAGTTTGGATTTTGATGACACATCGGCCGACCAGGACTTTAGCCATAGCGCCCTGCGCGCTAAAATGGCGAAACCTGAATTCTTTGCCGCTAACTTTAGCTAGTTGGAAAGCGGCATCTATGATAAAAGTATTAGCCAGCTTAAGAGCCTTAATTCTGTCCATAATGTCCTCATATGAGGTCTCCGTCTGGAGCGCATCTTCCAGCGCCTCGAATCAGAAAGCAGCTGCAGTAGTTACAGGAACAATGCACGCAATAGGTTGGAGAAGAAAACCTTGTTGAACAAAAATTTTCTTAAGTAAACCCTCTAATTTTTTATCCATAGGGTCTTTAAAAGCACAACTGTCTTCAAATGGTATGGTTGTGTGTTTAGCAAGTGAAGAAATAGCCCCCTCCACCTTAGGGACCATCTGCCACGAGTCCCGCATGGGGTCAGATATGGGGAACATTTTCTTAAAAACAGGAGGGGGAACGAAGGGAATATCTGGTCTATCCCATTCCCTAGTAACGATATCCGCAATCCTCTTACGGACCGGGAACACATCAGTGTAAACAGGAACTTCTAGGTACTTGTCCATTTTACACAATTTCTCTGGAACCACCATAGGGTCGCAGTCATCCAGAGTAACTAATACCTCCCTGAGCAATAAGCGGAGGTGTTCTAGTTTAAATTTAAAAGCCAATGTATCTGAATCTGTCTGAGGAGCACCCTTTCCCGAATCGGAAATTTCTCCCTCAGACAGCACATCCCTCGCCCCTTTGAAAAAAACGTTACTGTGCCTTTAAGAGATAAAAAAGGCACACAATTTTGCAAAACAGTGAAAAATGCAGCAAACTTTTCAAAATGTTTACAGTATGTACCTAAAGCATTAGTAAGATTGCACCACTAGCAATAAAAATGATTAACCCCTTAATGCCCAAACCGGATCGACAGTAAGCGGTTAAAAAACGTTCAGCACCTTGCCACAGCTCTGCTGTGGCCCTACCTGCCCTTAGGAACCAGATTTGTGGGGAAAAAACTTCTTATAGGCCCTCAAACTGCAGCCGGACCCTCCATGTGAAACAGCCTGAACTTCTAGTCAGAAATAACTGCGCATCTGAGGCGCGAAATTAGGCCCCTCCCACCTCACTACGGTGCTTGTGAGGCCTAAAGAAACACTCCCACGTGTTTTAATAATAGCCATGTTGGTAACAACCCCTGAAAGAAACCCAAAGGAACCTTCAAAGTGTCTCAAAAAAACGATATTTTCAATAAAAACCGTTTGCCATGAAAGCAGTGTCAACCAGCATAAACTAGCCCTGTTATGTAAGCTTGAAATTCCATACTTAGTCTCTGAATACAGCTTACCCTTCCCTCATGGGGATAATATCAGTCTTTTCTAGCATTATCACAGTCTTGTCTAGAAATAAATGACTGAACATACCTTATTGCAGCCTAACCTGCAAACCGTTCCCCTCAACTGAAGTTTTCTTGCACTCCTCAGTCCTTTGTGGGAACAGCAGTGGATTTTAGTTACAACATGCTAAAATCAGCTTCCTCCCTGCAGAAATCTTCATCTCTTTTCTGCTAGAGAGTAAATAGTACACACCGGTACCATTTAAAATAACAAACTTTTGCTTGTAGAAAATAAAAACTACATATTTAACACCACATTCACTTTACCCTTCCGATTGCTTAGAGCCAGCAAAGAGAATGACTGGGGGGTGGAGCTAGAGGGGGAGCTATATGGACAGCTCTGCTGTGTGCTCTCTTTGCCACTTCCTGTTGGGAAGGAGAATATCCCACAAGTAAAGGATGAATCCGTGGACTCGATACATCTTACAAGAGAAATATTAGTAACCACCACCCATATCAATAAACTCTAACCATGACTGGCCTGCCCCCCAAACCACAAACACTAGTAACCACTATCAATAAACTAACTATGGCTGGCCTCCCCCCCAAAACCACAAATACTAATAACCACTACCCATATCAATAAACTTTAACCATGGCTGGCCTGCCCCCAAACCACAAACACTAGTAACCACTATCAATAAACTCTAACCATGACTGGCCTGCCCTCCAAACCACAAACACTAGTAACCACTATCAATAAACTCTAACCATGGCTGGCCTACCCCCCAAACAACAAATACTAGTAACCACTATCAATATACTCTAACCATGGCTGGCCTGCCCCCAAACCACAAATACTAGTAACCACTACCCATATAAATAAACTCTAACCATGGCTGGCCTGCTCCCAAACCACAAATACTAGTAACCACTATCAATAAACTCTAACCATGGCTGGCCTATCCCCCAAACTACAAATACTAGTAACCACCACCCATATCAATAAACTCTAACCATGTCTGGCCTACTCCCCAAACAACAAATACTATTAACCACCACCCATATAAAAAAAACTCTTATCATGGCTGGCCTACCCTCCAAACAACAAATACTAGTAACCACTATCAATATACTCTAACCATGGCTGGCCTACCCCCAAACCACAAATACTAGTAACCACTACCCATATCAATAAACTCTAACCATGGCTGACCTGCCCCCCAAACCACAAATACTAGTAACCACTATCAATAAACTCTAACCATGGCTGGACTACCCCCAAACCACAAATACTAGTAACCACCACCCATATCAATAAACTCTAACCATGGCTGGCCTACCCCCCAAACAACAAATACAAATAACCACTACTCATATCATTGATATGATATCAATAAACTTTAACCATGGATGGCTTAACCCACAAACAACAAATACTAGTAACCACTATCAATATACTCTAACCATGGCTGGCCTACCCCCCAAACCACGAATACTTGTAACCACTATCAATAAATTCTAACCATGGCTGGCCTACCTCCCAAACCACAAATACTAATAACCACTACCAATAAACTCTAACCATGGCTGGCCTACTTCCCAAACAACAAATACTAATAACCACCACCCATATCAATAAACTCTAACCATGGCTGGCCTGCCCACCAAACCACGCATTCTAGTAACCACCACAAATATCAATAAACTCTAACCATGGCATGCTTACTTCCTAAACCCCAAATACTAATAACCACTATCAATAAACTCTAACCATGGCATGCCTACCCCACAAACCACGAATACTAATAACCACTACCCATATCAATAAACTCTAACCATGGCTGTCCTACTCCCCAAACAACAAATACTAGTAACCACTATCAATAAACTATAACCATGGCTGGCATACTCCCCAAACCACAAATACTAATAACCACTATCAATAAACTCTAACCATGGCTGGCCTGCCCCCAAACCACAAATATTAGTAACCACCACCCATATCAATAAACTCTAACCATGGCTGGACTACCCCCCAAACCACAAATACTAATAAACACTACCCATATCAATAAACTCTAACCATGGCTGGCCTACTCCCCAAACAACAAATACTAGTAACCACTATCAATATACTCTAACCATGGCTGGCCTGCCCACCAAACCACAAATTCTAGTTACCACCACAAATATCAATAAACTCTAACCATGGCATGCCTACTTCCTAAACCACAAATACTAATAACCACTATTAATAAACTCTAACCATGGCTGGCCTACTCCCCAAACAACAAATACTAGTAACCACTATCAATAAACTATAACCATGGCTGGCCTACTCCCCAAACCACAAATACTAATAACCACTATCAATACACTCTAACCATGGCTGGCCTACTCCCCAAACAACAAATACTAGTAACCACTATCAATATACTCTAACCATGGCTGGCCTACCCCCCAAACCACAAATACTAATAACCACTACCCATATCAATAGGGTGACCATATTGCCGCTTTAAAAAGGGACACAATTGAAAAATACATATGTCAGGGCTGTTTACAGTGATATTTAAATAAATGTTTTGTATAAGAACCCTGATATGTATTTTTATATGTGTCCCTTTTTAAAGCGGCAATATGGTCACCCAACCCATATCAATAAACTCTAACCATGGCTGGCCTACCCCCCAAACCACAAATACATGTAACCACTATCAATAAATTCTAACCATGGCTGGTCTACCCCCCAAACCACAAATACTTGTAACCACTATCAATAAATTCTAACCATTGCTGGCCTACTTCCCAAACCACAAATACTAATAACCACCACCCATATCAATAAACTCTAACCATTGCTGGCCTGCCCACCAAACCACAAATACTAGTACCACCACTAATATCACTAAACTCTAACCATGGCATGCCTACCCCCAGGGCCGGATTTACATCTCAGGTGCCTGTAGGCACAAAAACCTGAAGCGCCCCCCCCCCCAACACACACACACACACCCAAAAAAAAAAGTGCAAAAAAATGAGGACTTTTTTTTATTATTATTTAGGACAACTAAAAATAAATATTAGATGTAAAATTACATTTTCCCTTTTATGGAGATACACAAATACACACACCAATTGCAATAATTGTTGTAATGGAAGCTACACCAAAAATCAATATTCACTTGTCTCAAATGGCCCAGTGTTAATTTTAATGGCAAATTTCAATTTAGTCTTAGTTTTAGTCTTTTGACTAAAATGCCATTTTAGTTTTAGTCGTATTTTAGTCATCTGAATTAATTTAGTTTTAGTCGTATTTTAGTCATCTGAATTAATTTAGTTTTAGTCGTATTTTAGTCATCTGAATTAATTTAGTTTTAGTCGATTGAATCTCCAGTAGATTTTAGTCAACTAAAATCTAAGGGGTTTAGTTGAAGTGTAATGCATTATTTAAGCATTTCTCTATAATTTGCAAACTGATCGCATACTCCAGGAGTAAACATAACACCTGTTATTATTTATGGTATTAAGGTTTAAACATGCAATACAGACACAGATTTAGCCGTTGTGATATGTAACATCTTTATTAAGCTTAAAATTAAATAAAACCAAGTTTCATAAACAAACAGAAGTGTAACTTTAAAATATAAAAAAACAAAACTGTAAACTGTATTGGCTGTATTGAACATATTGCCCAATATAAACACTTTAACAGTTCTCTGTTAATAATTAAAACAAGTATCAAGTAACTCAACACAACAAAATGTTTCTGCAGATAGCACAGGCACAGCATAACTTAAACCCATACTTGTGGGTTATGCTTATTTCCATAGGAAGAATCAATTGATTGTTCACAGATTCGAAAAAGGTTCGGCAACGATATTAGCACTGCTCTAGAACTTCCAAACTCATTATATACTCCTGGAGTAAAGGTTTATTAACCTGTTTTTATTTATGGTATTAAGGTTTGAACATGCAATACAGATTTAACAGATTTAACTGTTGTGGTATATAACATCTCTTTATTTATCTTAAAATTTAATAAAATTAAGTTTCGTAAATTTTACAAAAGAGCGGTAATTGGATATGGATTGATTACAACAACTTGCATAAAATGTTTTTGTCAGCAAATTTTGATTTAGTTTTAGTCATAGTCTTTTGACTAGAATGTCAATTTAGTTTTAGTCGTATTTTAGTCATCAGAATTTCTTTAGTTTTATAGTCATTTTAGTCTAGTTTTAGTCGATGAAATTAACACTGAAATAGAAACATAGAAACATAGATATTGACGGCAGATAAGAGCCATAGGCCCAGCAAGTCTGCCCGACCTTACCTAACAGTATAAACTTATCTAGTTCGTAGGATAGCCCTATGCTTGTCCCATGCATTTTTAAAGTCCCCCACAGTGTTTGTTGCTACTACCTCTTGAGGAAGTTTATTCCATAAATCAATCACTCTTTCTGTAAAGAAGCTTCCTCAAATTACTCCTGAATCTACTACCCTTTAGCTTGAGCTCATGACCCCTTGTTCTTGAATTTTCCATTTTATGTAAAATACCCACAGCCTCAGTTTTACTAAATCCTTTAATGTACTTGAAAGTTGCTATCATATCACCTCTTTCCCTTCTCTCCTCTAAGCTATACATATTTAGGTCATTGAGCCTATCCTGGTAAGTTTTATTTTTTAGACCATGTACCATTTTGGTAGCCCTCCTTTGCACAGATTCAAGTTTGTTAATATCCTTCTGAAGATATGGCCTCCAGAACTGTACACAATACTCAAGATGAGGCCTAACTAATGATCTATAAAGTGGCATAAGAACCTTACTATTTCAGCTGCAAATACCTCTACCAATACATCCAAGCATTCTGCTAGCCTTACTCGCTGCATTACTACATTGTTTACTAAGTTTTAAATCATCTGAAATAATAATTCCCAAGTCCTGTTCCTCGTCTGTAACAGTCAGTAAAGTGTCATTGAGTCTGTAATTAACATTTGGATTTTTCTTCCCTAAATGCATTATTTTACACTTTGCTGTGTTAAACTTTAGATCCCAGTCGTTTGTCCAATCCTCCAATTGTTGTATATCACTTCTCATTTTGTCTACCCCCCCTGGAACATCCACTCTGTTGCAAATTTTTGTATCATCTGCAAAGAGACATACTTTCCCCTGTAGCCCTTTGCTGATATCGCAGATAAATATGTTAAACAAAACAGGCCCCAGAACTGACCCCTGAGGAACACCACTAGTAACAGCCCCCTCTGCTGAATGAACTCCATTTACTAAGACACTTTGTTTTCTGTCCTTAAGCCAGCATTCCACCCAGTTCACAATTTTTGAATCTAGACCAAGGAGATATAGTTTGTGAATAAGTTTATTGTGTGGGACGGTGTCAAATGCTTTGCTGAAATCTAGATATGCTACATCAACTGCTCCTCCCTTTGTCTAATACTTTTGTTACATAATCAAAGAAGTCAATTAGATTAGTCTGACATGATCTCCCTGAAGTAAAACCATGCTGATTTTGGTCCTCTAAATTGTTTGTCTTTATGTAAGTCATAATTCTTTCTTTTAAGAGGCTTTCCATTAATTTCCCTACTACTGAAGTTAAACTAACTGGCCTGTAGTTGCCAGATTCTTCTCTACTGCCCTTTTTATGAAGAGGTATTTGGCCATACAATTTCTATTATGTATAACAAAAACAAATCATGTTAAACTTTTAATGCAAAATATTCTAAAGAAAACCCTATTTAAAGGGACATAAAATGTGACAGTTTGCTAGGGCATTTTATTATTGTACTAGTGCTTGCACAGAAGTGTGTTAGCCTCTTGCAAAAGAGATAAACACATAGTCAATGTCAGTTCTGAGACAGCAATACACATCTGTGCAGACCCAGATGGGCTCATAGGATATGTTTATTGAGCCATTAGTGTATTGCTTTTCTGGAGATGACTTTGACTATGTGCTTAACATTTTGTTGGAGTTAAACACAGTTTTGTGTAAACAATAGCAATATTAAAACTAGCAGCATGCAAGTTCATCAGCAACCTTTGCAGCCAGTGGAAGAAAATATAAAATGTAGGTATTTTTTCCACTACATGAATGTTGTAGATTATATGTAATCCAGGGGTCAACAAATATGTTTAAAATTAGAAATTAGAAATTCAATTTACTACAAAACACAAACATACCACACTTACTTGATAAAAGAACAGATTAACAATTTTAATGTGATGTGTGTGTATGTATGTATGTATATATATATATATATATATATATATATATATATATATATATATATATATACTACACATACATACAAACAAATATGCCATGTGAGTGGTTTACACACATACACATTTTACAGCCTTACAGTCTACAAACTTTGTTGTCAAAGTGCCCTAAAGGCTGTAAATCACAATTGGCATCTTGTAATAAAGAGCAGAACAGTACATAACCTCCTCACCTCCAATGCCTTTATAGAACAAAAACATTCATCCTGAAGCAGAATTTAACCCCCTGGCTATCAAAATGCACTACAGCACATAACAAGTGAATACACTGCAACCCTCTCTGGTAGCCAAGGGTTAAAGTGCTCTGCTTGTTATGTTGTCATTCTAGGCAGCATTAGAAGCCTTGTGCAGTCCTAACCTGTTGTTCTGAAGCTTTCATTCCTCAACAAAAAGTGTCTGCCACACATCAGCATGGAGCTTGGTTGTGTGAGGCTACAGAAGTGAAACTAAACATGCCTGGCAAAAATGGGAGGGATTTAGTTTTAATCTTTGCCCCTCTCTCCTTCATGGCTCCCTCAACTGCTGTAACATATTCCCAATGAAACACTCGACTCTGTAAGCACCTGGCAGCACAATTCCTACTAAAATTAATGCCCTCACCAAAAAAAAAATAATATATATATATATTTATTTTTATTACTGACAGGCAGGCACCCCTCACTGCAAGGCGCCTGTAGGCACATGCCTACTGTGCCTAATGGGAAATCCGGCCCTGCCTACCCCCCAAACCACAAATACTAATAACCACTATCAATAAACTCTAACCATGGCTGGCCTACTTCCCAAACAACAAATACTAATAACCACTATCAAAAAACTATAGCCATGGCTGGCCTACTCTCAAACCACAAATACTAATAACCACTATCAATAAACTCTAACCATGGCTGGCCTACTTCCCAAACCACAAATACTAGTACCACCACTAATATCACTAAACTCTAACCATGGCATGCCTACCCCCCAAACCACAAATACTAATAACCACTATCAATAAACTATAACCATGGCTGGCCTACTCCCAAACCACAAATACTAATAACCACTATCAATAAACTCTAACCATGGCTGGCCTACTCCCAAACCACAAATACTAATAACCACTATCAATAAACTCTAACCATGGCTGGCCTACTCCCAAACCACAAATACTAATAACCACTATCAATAAACTCTAACCATGGCTGGCCTACTCCCAAACCACAAATACTAATAACCACTATCAATAAACTCTAACCATGGCTGGCCTACTTCCCAAACCACAAATACTAATAACCACTATGAATAAACTCTAAGCATTGCTGGCCTAATCCCCAAACCACAAATACTAATAACCACCACCCATATCAATAAACTCTAACCATGGCTGGCCTACCCCCAAACCACAAATACTAATAACCATTATCAATAAACTCTAACCATGGCTGGCCTACCCCCCAAACAATCACGTCACAAAGACATCCCAGCTCACCTAACACATCTGACTACTGCTGCTTTCAAGCTTCACCTAATTTACACACATGCAATTTTCTTACATCATGCAGCCGGACAGATAGCTCAGCATGCTAAGGCCCTGTGGCTAAGCTCTGTAACAACCCAAGGGTTGCAGGTTTGATCCCCGGCAAGGTCCACTCAGCCTTTCATCCTTCCGAGGTCGATAAAATGAGCAGCGCCTTGAGACCCTTACGGGTGATTAGCTGTGTTTTACAAGTAGCCAATACATACAATATAGGTTAGGTTTTAAAGGGACATTGTACACTCGATTTGTCTTTATCCTACAGTGTGACAGTGTTTTATCCTACAGTGTGACAGTGACTTATCCTACAGTGTGACAGAGTATTATCCTACAGTGTGACAGTGTCTTATCCTACAGTGTTACAGAGTATTATCCTACAGTGTGACAGTGTCTTATCCTAGAGTGTGACAGTGCATTATCCTACAGTGTGACAGTATCTTATCCTACAGTGTGACAGTGTCTTATCCTACAGTGTGACAGTGTCTTATCCTACAGTGTGACAGTGCCTTATCCTACAGTGTGACAGTGCATTATCCTACAGTGTGACAGTGACCTATCCTACAGTGTGACAGTGACTTATCCTACAGTGTGACAGTGACTTATCCTACAGTGTGACAGTGTATTATCCTACAGTGTGACAGTGTATTATCCTACAGTGTGACGGTGTATTATCCTACACTGTGACAGTGTCTTATCCTACACTGTGACAGTGTCTTATCCTACACTGTGACAGTGTCTTATCCTACACTGTGACAGTGTCTTATCCTACACTGTGACAGTGTCTTATCCTACAATGTGACAGCGTCTTATCCTACACTGTGACAGTGTCTTATCCTACAGTGTGACAGTGTCTTATCCTACACTGTGACAGTGTCTTATCCTACAGTGTGACAGTGTCTTATCCTACACTGTGACAGTGTCTTATCCTACACTGTGACAGTGTCTTATCCTACACTGTGACAGTGTCTTATCCTACAATGTGACAGTGTCTTATCCTACACTGTGACAGTGTCTTATCCTACAGTGTGACAGTGTCTTATCCTACACCGTGACATTGTCTTATCCTACAGTGTGACAGTGTATTATCCTACAGTGTGACAGTGTCTTATCCTACAGTGTGACAGTGTCTTATCCTACAGTGAGACAGTGTCTTATCCTACAGTGAGACAGTGACTTATCCTACAGTGTGACAGTGACTTATCCTACAGTGTGACAGTGTATTATCCTACAGTGTGACAGTGTATTATCCTACAGTGTCTTATCCTACAGTGTGACGGTGTCTTATCCTACAGTGTGACAGTGTATTATCCTACAGTGTGACAGTGTATTATCCTACAGTGTCTTATCCTACAGTGTGACAGTGACTTATCCTACAGTGTGACAGTGTATTATCCTACAGTGTGACAGTGTATTATCCTACAGTGTGACAGTGTATTATCCTACAGTGTCTTATCCTACAGTGTGACAGTGTATCATCCTACAGTGTGACAGTGTATTATCCTACAGTGTGACAGTGTCTTATCCTACACTGTGACAGTGTCTTATCCTACACTGTGACAGTGTCTTATCCCACACTGTGACAGTGTCTTATCCTACACTGTGACAGTGTCTTATCCTACACTGTGACAGTGACTTATCCTACACTATGACAGTGTCTTATCCTACAGTGTGACAGTGTCTTATCCTACACTGTGACAGTGTCTTATCCTACAGTGTGACAGTGTATTATCCTACAGTGTGACAGTGTCTTATCCTACAGTGAGACAGTGACTTATCCTACAGTGTGACAGTGACTTATCCTACAGTGTGACAGTGTATTATCCTACAGTGTGACAGTGTATTATCCTACAGTGTCTTATCCTACAGTGTGACAGTGTCTTATCCTACACTGTGACAGTGTCTTATCCTACACTGTGACAGTGTCTTATCCTACACTGTGACAGTGTCTTATCCTACACTGTGACAGTGTCTTATCCTACACTGTGACAGTGTCTTATCCTACACTGTGACAGTGTCTTATTCTACACTGTGACAGTGTCTTATCCTACAGTGTGACAGTGTCTTATCCTACAGAGTGACAGTGACTTATCCTACAGTGTGACAGTGCCTTATCCTACAGTGTGACGGTGTCTTATCCTACAGTGAGACAGTGTCTTATCCTACAGTGAGACAGTGTCTTATCCTACAGTGTGACGGTGTATTATCCTACAGTGTGACAGTGTATTATCCTACAGTGTGACAGTGTATTATCCTACAGTGTGACGGTGTCTTATCCTACAGTGTGACGGTGTCTTATCCTACAGTGTGACAGTGTCTTATCCTACAGTGAGACAGTGACTTATCCTACAGTGTGACAGTGACTTATCCTACAGTGTGACAGTGCATTATCCTACAGTGTGACAGTGTATTATCCTACAGTGTGACAGTGTATTATCCTACAGTGTGACGGTGTCTTATCCTACAGTGTGACGGTGTCTTATCCTACAGTGTGACAGTGTATTATCCTACAGTGTGACGGTGTCTTATCCTACAGTGACAGTGTCTTATCCTACAGTGTGACAGTGTCTTATCCTACAGTGTGACAGTGTATTATCCTACAGTGTGACAGTGTATTATCCTACAGTGTGACAGTGTCTTATCCTACAGTGTGACAGTGACTTATCCTACAGTGTGACAGTGTATTATCCTACAGTGTGACGGTGTATTATCCTACAGTGTGACAGTGTATTATCCTACAGTGTGACAGTGACCTATCCTACAGTGTGACAGTGACTTATCCTACAGTGTGACAGTGTATTATCCTACAGTGTGACAGTGTATTATCCTACACTGTGACAGTGTCTTATACTACACTGTGACAGTGTCTTATCCTACACTGTGACAGTGTCTTATCCTACAGTGTGACAGTGTCTTATCCTACAGTGACGGTGTCTTATCCTACAGTGACAGTGTCTTATCCTACAGTGACAGTGTCTTATCCTACAGTGACAGTGCCTTATCCTACAGTGACAGTGTCTTATCCTACAGTGTGACGTGACTTATCCTACAGATGCACAAAAGGAGTCTCTACACAACTTATGTGCATTAACAGTTCCTTTTTTACAAATTGATGGTGATTTATCCTAGTGATCAGGGGATGGGTAATTGCACTAACTTTATCCATCATGGGGGTGATTTAGTAGGACATTACAGCATGTGATAAAGATGAGGCGTTATTATTTCAGCAGTGTACAAGACAACTAAAACAGATCTCACTTATACTGAACAAACTAGTTACAGATTTATTTAACCGGTTAATTGTAAACATCTGTATACGGCACAATGCATGTTACATTGCAAGACAAACATTTCCTGTTAAGGTAATTATGCAAAGAAATGAATCCACCCAATAATACTAAGAAATTATTACCAAACTGGTTTTATAATTATTAGTGTTGTGTTTATGTTGATTTATTTCTCATTTAGAACTTTTAATTATGGCTGCAACCCTGACCTACAGTATTTTGGACAAGCTGCATAATCTATTGGTTTGTCATTAGTATGTTCAGTTGTATTTATATTATAACTATACAAATAACACAGACCCTCATACGTTATGTTAGTAATGTCATACATTGTGTGTATATTATAGCTATACAAATAACACAGACCCTCATACGTTATGTTAGTAATGTCATGCATTGTGTGTATATTATAGCTATACAAATAACACAGACACTCATACGTTATGTTAGTAATGTCATACATTGTGTGTGTATTATAGCTATACAAATAACACAGACCCTCATACGTTATGTTAGTAATGTCATGCATTGTGTGTATATTATAGCTATACAAATAACACAGACACTCATACGTTATGTTAGTAATGTCATACATTGTGTGTGTATTATAGCTATACAAATAACACAGACCCTCATACGTTATGTTAGTAATGTCATGCATTGTGTGTATATTATAACTATACAAATAACACAGACCCTCATACGTTATGTTAGTAATGTCATGCATTGTGTGTGTATTATATAGCTATACAAATAACACAGACCCTCATACGTTATGTTAGTAATGTCATGCATTTGTGTGTGTATTATAGCTATACAAATAACACAGACCCTCATACGTTATGTTAGTAATGTCATGCATTTGTGTGTGTATTATAGCTATACAAATAACACAGACACTCATACGTTATGTTAGTAATGTCATGCATTGTGTGTATATTATAGCTATACAAATAACACAGACCCTCATATGTTATGTTAGTAATGTCATGCATTGCATTGTGTGTGTATTATAGCTATACAAATAACACAGACCCTCATACGTTATGTTAGTAATGTCATGCATTGTGTGTATATTATAGCTATATAAATAACACAGACCTCATACGTTATGTTAGTAATGTCATGCATTGTGTGTGTATTATAGCTATACAAATAACACAGACCCTCATACGTTATTTTAGTAATGTCATACATTGTGTGTATTATAGCTATACAAATAACACAGACCCTCATACGTTATGTTAGTAATGTCATGCATTGTGTGTGTATATTATAGCTATACAAATAACACAGACGCTCATACGTTATGTTAGTAATGTCATGCATATGTGTGTATATTATAGCTATACAAATAACACAGACCCTCATACGTTATGTTAGTAATGTCATGCATTGTGTGTGTATTATAGCTATACAAATAACACAGACACTCATACGTTATGTTAGTAATGTCATGCATTGTGTGTATATTATAGCTATACAAATAACACAGACCTCATACGTTATGTTAGTAATGTCATGCATTGTGTGTGTATTATAGCTATACAAATAACACAGACCCTCATACGTTATGTTAGTAATGTCATGCATTGTGTGTGTATATTAAAGCTATATAAATAACACAGACCCTCATACGTTATGTTAGTAATGTCATGCATTGTGTGTATATTATAGCTATACAAATAACACAGACCCTCATACGTTATTTTAGTAATGTCATACATTGTGTGTATTATAGCTATACAAATAACACAGACCCTCATACGTTATGTTAGTAATGTCATGCATTGTGTGTGTATATTATAGCTATACAAATAACACAGACGCTCATACGTTATGTTAGTAATGTCATGCATTGTGTGTGTATTATAGCTATACAAATAACACAGACCCTCATACGTTATGTTAGTAATGTCATGCATTGTGTGTATATTATAGCTATACAAATAACACAGACCCTCATACGTTATTTTAGTAATGTCATACATTGTGTGTATTATAGCTATACAAATAACACAGACCCTCATACGTTATGTTAGTAATGTCATGCATTGTGTGTGTATATTATAGCTATACAAATAACACAGACACTCATACGTTATGTTAGTAATGTCATGCATTGTGTGTATATTATAGCTATACAAATAACACAGACACTCATACGTTATGTTAGTAATGTCATACATTGTGTGTATATTATAGCTATACAAATAACACAGACCCTCATACGTTATGTTAGTAATGTCATGCATTGTGTGTATATTATAGCTATACAAATAACACAGACACTCATACGTTATGTTAGTAATGTCATGCATGTGTGTATATTATAGCTATACAAATAACACAGACCCTCATACGTTATGTTAGTAATGTCATGCATTGTGTGTATTATAGCTATACAAATAACACAGACCCTCATACGTTATGTTAGTAATGTCATACATTGTGTGTGTATATTATAGCTATACAAATAACACAGACGCTCATACGTTATGTTAGTAATGTCATGCATATGTGTGTATATTATAGCTATACAAATAACACAGACCCTCATACGTTATGTTAGTAATGTCATGCATTGTGTGTGTATTATAGCTATACAAATAACACAGACCCTCATACGTTATGTTAGTAATGTCATGCATTGTGTGTGTATATTATAGCTATACAAATAACACAGACCCTCATACGTTATGTTAGTAATGTCATACATTGTGTGTGTGTATTATATAGCTATACAAATAACACAGACCCTCATACGTTATGTTAGTAATGTCATGCATTGTGTGTGTATTATAGCTATACAAATAACACAGACCCTCATACGTTATGTTAGTAATGTCATGCATTGTGTGTGTATATTATAGCTATACAAATAACACAGACCCTCATACGTTATGTTAGTAATGTCATGCATTGTGTGTGTGTTATAGCTATACAAATAACACAGACCCTCATACGTTATGTTAGTAATGTCATGCATTGTGTATATTATAGCTATACAAATACCACAGACCCTCATATGTTATGTTAGTAATGTCATGCATTGTGTGTGTATATTATAGCTATACAAATAACACAGACCCTCATACGTTATGTTAGTAATGTCATGCATTGTGTGTATTATAGCTATACAAATAACACAGACCCTCATACGTTATGTTAGTAATGTCATGCATTGTGTGTATATTATAGCTATACAAATAACACAGACCCTCATACGTTATGTTAGTAATGTCATGCATTATGTGTGTATATTATAGCTATACAAATAACACAGACCCTCATACGTTATGTTAGTAATGTCATGCATTATGTGTGTATATTATAGCTATACAAATAACACAGACCCTCATACGTTATGTTAGTAATGTCATGCATTGCATTGTGTGTGTATTATAGCTATACAAATAACACAGACCCTCATACGTTATGTTAGTAATGTCATGCATTGTGTGTGTATTATAGCTATACAAATAACACAGACCCTCATACGTTATGTTAGTAATGTCATGCATTGCATTGTGTGTGTATTATATAGCTATACAAATAACACAGACCCTCATACGTTATGTTAGTAATGTCATGCATTTGTGTGTGTATTATAGCTATACAAATAACACAGACCCTCATACGTTATGTTAGTAATGTCATGCATTATGTGTGTATTATATAGCTATACAAATAACACAGACCCTCATACGTTATGTTAGTAATGTCATGCATTATGTGTGTATTATATAGCTATACAAATAACACAGACCCTCATACGTTATGTTAGTAATGTCATGCATTGTGTGTGTATATTAAAGCTATATAAATAACACAGACCCTCATACGTTATGTTAGTAATGTCATGCATTGTGTGTATATTATAGCTATACAAATAACACAGACCCTCATACGTTATGTTAGTAATGTCATGCATTGTGTGTATATTATAGCTATACAAATAACACAGACCCTCATACGTTATGTTAGTAATGTCATGCATTATGTGTGTATATTATAGCTATATAAATAACACAGACCCTCATACGTTATGTTAGTAATGTCATGCATTGTGTGTGTATTATATAGCTATATAATTAACACAGACCCTCATACGTTATGTTAGTAATGTCATGTATTGTGTGTGTATTATAGCTATACAAATAACACAGACCCTCATACGTTATGTTAGTAATGTCATGCATTGTGTGTGTATTATAGCTATACAAATAACACAGACCCTCATACGTTATGTTAGTAATGTCATGCATTGTGTGTATATTATAGCTATACAAATAACACAGACCCTCATACGTTATGTTAGTAATGTCATGCATTGTGTGTATTATAGCTATATAAATAACACAGACCCTTATACGTTATGTTAGTAATGTCATGCATGTGTGTGTATATTATAGCTATACAAATAACACAGACCCTCATACGTTATGTTAGTAATGTCATGCATTGTGTGTATATTATAGCTATACAAATAACACAGACCCTCATACGTTATGTTAGTAATGTCATGCATTGTGTGTATATTATAGCTATACAAATAACACAGACCCTCATACGTTATGTTAGTAATGTCATGCATTATGTGTGTATATTATAGCTATACAAATAACACAGACCCTCATACGTTATGTTAGTAATGTCATGCATTGTGTGTGTATTATAGCTATACAGGGAGTGCAGAATTATTAGGCAAGTTGTATTTTTGAGGATTAATTTTATTATTGAACAACAACCATGTTCTCAATGAACCCAAAAAACTCATTAATATCAAAGCTGAATAGTTTTGAAAGTAGTTTTTAGTTTGTTTTTAGTTATAGCTATTTTAGGGGGATATCTGTGTGTGCAGGTGACTATTGCTGTGCATAATTATTAGGCAACTTAACAAAAAACAAATATACCCATTTCAATTATTTATTTTTACCAGTGAAACCAATATAACATCTCAACATTCACAAATATACATTTCTGACATTCAAAAACAAAACAAAAACAAATCAGTGACCAATATAGCCACCTTTCTTTGCAAGGACACTCAAAGCCTGCCATCCATGGATTCTGTCAGTGTTTTGATCTGTTCACCATCAACATTGCGTGCAGCAGCAACCACAGCCTCCCAGACACTGTTCAGAGAGGTGTACTGTTTTCCCTCCTTGTAAATCTCACATTTGATGATGGACCACAGGTTCTCAATGGGGTTCAGATCAGGTGAACAATGAGGCCATGTCATTAGATTTTCTTCTTTTATACCCTTTCTTGCCAGCCACGCTGTGGAGTACTTGGACGCGTGTGATGGAGCATTGTCCTGCATGAAAATCATGTTTTTCTTGAAGGATGCAGACTTCTTCCTGTACCACTGCTTGAAGAAGGTGTCTTTCAGAAACTGGCAGTAGGACTGGGAGTTGAGCTTGACTCCATCCTCAACCCGAAAAGGCCCCACAAGCTCATCTTTGATGATACCAGCCCAAACCAGTACTCCACCTCCACCTTGCTGGCGTCTGAGTCGGACTAGAGCTCTCTGCCCTTTACCAATCCAGCCACGGGCCCATCCATCTGGCCCATCAAGACTCATTCTCATTTCATCAGTCCATAAAACCTTAGACAAAACAGTCTTGAGATATTTCTTGGCCCAGTCTTGATGTTTCAGCTTGTGTGTCTTGTTCAGTGGTGGTCGTCTTTCAGCCTTTCTTACCTTGGCCATGTCTCTGAGTATTGCACACCTTGTGCT
Source organism: Bombina bombina (assembly GCF_027579735.1). Lineage (NCBI taxonomy): Eukaryota > Metazoa > Chordata > Amphibia > Anura > Bombinatoridae > Bombina > Bombina bombina. The sequence goes on from NC_069500.1 coordinate 20,591,364, forward strand.
TTTTGGCACTCCAGTGATGTTGCAGCTCTGAAATATGGCCAAACTGGTGGCAAGTGGCATCTTGGCAGCTGCACGCTTGACTTTTCTCAGTTCATGGGCAGTTATTTTGCGCCTTGGTTTTTCCACACGCTTCTTGCGACCCTGTTGACTATTTTGAATGAAACGCTTGATTGTTCGATGATCACGCTTCAGAAGCTTTGCAATTTTAAGAGTGCTGCATCCCTCTGCAAGATATCTCACTATTTTTGACTTTTCTGAGCCTGTCAAGTCCTTCTTTTGACCCATTTTGCCAAAGGAAAGGAAGTTGCCTAATAATTATGCACACCTGATATAGGGTGTTGATGTCATTAGACCACACCCCTTCTCATTACAGAGATGCACATCACCTAATATGCTTAATTGGTAGTAGGCTTTCGAGCCTATACAGCTTGGAGTAAGACAACATGCATAAAGAGGATGATGTGGTCAAAATACTCACTTGCCTAATAATTCTGCACTCCCTGTACAAATAACACAGACCCTCATACGTTATGTTAGTAATGTCATGTATTGTGTGTGTATTATAGCTATACAAATAACACAGACCCTCATACGTTATGTTAGTAATGTCATGCATTGTGTGTATATTATAGCTATACAAATAACACAGACCCTCATACGTTATGTTAGTAATGTCATGCATTGTGTGTGTATTATAGCTATACAAATAACACAGACCCTCATATGTTATGTTAGTAATGTCATGCATTGTGTGTGTATATTATAGCTATACAAATAACACAGACCCTCATACGTTATGTTAGTAATGTCATGCATTGTGTGTATATTATAGCTATACAAATAACACAGACCCTCATACGTTATGTTAGTAATGTCATGCATATGTGTGTATATTATAGCTATACAAATAACACAGACCCTCATACGTTATGTTAGTAATGTCATGCATTGTGTGTATATTATAGCTATACAAATAACACAGACCCTCATACGTTATGTTAGTAATGTCATGCATTGTGTGTGTATTATAGCTATACAAATAACACAGACCCTCATACGTTATGTTAGTAATGTCATGTATTGTGTGTGTATTATAGCTATACAAATAACACAGACCTCATACGTTATGTTAGTAATGTCATACATTGTGTGTGTATTATAGCTATACAAATAACACAGACCCTCATACGTTATGTTAGTAATGTCATGTATTGTGTGTGTATTATAGCTATACAAATAACACAGACCTCATACGTTATGTTAGTAATGTCATACATTGTGTGTGTATTATAGCTATACAAATAACACAGACCCTCATACGTTATGTTAGTAATGTCATGTATTGTGTGTGTATTATAGCTATACAAATAAAACAGACCCTCATACGTTATGTTAGTAATGTCATGCATTGTGTGTGTATTATAGCTATACAAATAACACAGACCCTCATACGTTATGTTAGTAATGTCATGCATTGTGTGTATTATAGCTATATAAATAACACAGACCCTCATACGTTATGTTAGTAATGTCATGCATTGTGTGTGTATTATATAGCTATACAAATAACACAGACCCTCATACGTTATGTTAGTAATGTCATGCATTGTGTGTGTATATTATAGCTATACAAATAACACAGACCCTCATACGTTATGTTAGTAATGTCATGCATTGTGTGTGTATTATATAGCTATACAAATAACACAGACCCTCATACGTTATGTTAGTAATGTCATGCATTGTGTGTGTATTATATAGCTATACAAATAACACAGACCCTCATACGTTATGTTAGTAATGTCATGCATTGTGTGTATATTATAGCTATACAAATAACACAGACCCTCATACGTTATGTTAGTAATGTCATGCATTGTGTGTATATTATAGCTATATAAATAACACAGACCCTCATACGTTATGTTAGTAATGTCATGCATTGTGTGTATATTATAGCTATACAAATAACACAGACCCTCATACGTTATGTTAGTAATGTCATACATTGTGTGTGTATTATAGCTATACAAATAACACAGACCCTCATACGTTATGTTAGTAATGTCATGCATTGTGTGTATATTATAACTATACAAATAACACAGACCCTCATACGTTATGTTAGTAATGTCATGCATTGTGTGTGTATTCTAAAATCAAACACAGGAAAGAGGCGCCGTATGTGTGAATCTGAAGAAGCCAACGACAAATATAAGACATGTGCAGGGTACTCACAATGTGAAAAGGCACTCCAATGTGCCTATAGGGGCAGGCTGGTATTCACAGCAAACCAGCTGGCTGAACCGGCTAACCAGGATACCCAAGGTAGAGGACTCTATGTCTTGATGGACTGTGTATACTGGATCCAGCAATGTGGGAACAGGAGCTAGGTGCAAACACAGGCACACCACTGTGTGAATCTGTAGGAGTACACAGGTAAATATGCAATCTGTGCAGGGTACTCACATTCTGTAGCGGCACTCAGTTGTGCCAGTAGAGGCAGGCTGGCTTTCTCAGCAACCCAGCTAGCTGTGTAGAGTATGAAGCAGGATACTAGGCAGCAATCAGGATTGGCAGGTAGCTCAGAAATGGACAATTGCAATGAGGATATATGATTAAAAGAAGGATTTTAATAAAAATTAAAAGCAATAAAATACATATATTCCTCATGCACAGTGAGTAAGTAGCATGCAACGCGTTTCTCGGTGTCAACCGTTTCCTCAGATGCCTGAGGAAACGGTTGACACCGAGAAACGCGTTGCATGCTACTTACTCCTGTTCCCACATTGCTGGATCCAGTATACACAGTCCATCAAGACATAGAGTCCTCTACCTTGGGTATCCTGGTTAGCCGGTTCAGCCAGCTGGTTTGCTGTGAATACCAGCCTGCCCCTATAGGCACATTGGAGTGCCTTTTCACATTGTGAGTACCCTGCACATGTCTTATATTTGTCGTTGGCTTCTTCAGATTCACACATACGGCGCCTCTTTCCTGTGTTTGATTTTAGATTTATAACCTTTGGAGGGTGAAGATCGAGTGCTGCCTCCAGTCCCATAGAAGACAGATACCTATACCAGATTGGGTTATCCTGGACTTTGTATATTTGTCTATCATCCTGATCTAGGATTGGGTATAATATTGTGAATAAACACACTTACATTGTATCTATGTTATATTAGTACTTTGTTGATTGTTTGTCTGAAACATCCATATATTGTCACGTGGGCCTACATATATATTATACACCGTTCTTAGTAGCGCCCCCTATTGGGTTATTCCCTTTGTTCTTATATTGTGTGTGTATTATAGCTATACAAATAACACAGACCCTCATACGTTATGTTAGTAATGTCATGTATTGTGTGTGTATTATAGCTATACAAATAAAACAGACCCTCATACGTTATGTTAGTAATGTCATGCATTGTGTGTGTATTATAGCTATACAAATAACACAGACCCTCATACGTTATGTTAGTAATGTCATGCATTGTGTGTATTATAGCTATATAAATAACACAGACCCTCATACGTTATGTTAGTAATGTCATGCATTGTGTATATTATAGCTATACAAATACCACAGACCCTCATATGTTATGTTAGTAATGTCATGCATTGCATTGTGTGTGTATATTATAGCTATACAAATAACACAGACCCTCATACGTTATGTTAGTAATGTCATGCATTGTGTGTATATTATAGCTATATAAATAACACAGACCCTCATACGTTATGTTAGTAATGTCATGCATTGTGTGTATATTATAGCTATACAAATAACACAGACCCTCATACGTTATGTTAGTAATGTCATGCATTGTGTGTGTATATTATAGCTATACAAATAACATAGACCCTCATACGTTATGTTAGTAATGTCATGCATATGTGTGTATATTATAGCTATACAAATAACACAGACCCTCATACGTTATGTTAGTAATGTCATGCATTGTGTGTGTATATTATAGCTATACAAATAACACAGACCCTCATACGTTATGTTAGTAATGTCATGCATTGTGTGTGTATTATAGCTATACAAATAACACAGACCCTCATACGTTATGTTAGTAATGTCATACATTGTGTGTATTATTGCTATATAAATAAAACAGACCCTCATACGTTATGTTAGTAATGTCATGCATTGTGTGTGTATTATAGCTATACAAATAACACAGACCCTCATACGTTATGTTAGTAATGTCATGCATTGTGTGTGTATTATAGCTATACAAATAACACAGACCCTCATACGTTATGTTAGTAATGTCATACATTGTGTGTGTATTATAGCTATACAAATAACACAGACCCTCATACGTTATGTTAGTAATGTCATGCATTGTGTGTATATTATAGCTATACAAATAACACAGGACCCTCATACGTTATGTTAGTAATGTCATACATTGTGTGTGTATTATAGCTATACAAATAACACAGACCCTCATACGTTATGTTAGTAATGTCATGCATTGTGTGTGTATTATATAGCTATACAAATAACACAGACCCTCATACGTTATGTTAGTAATGTCATACATTGTGTGTGTATTATATAGCTATACAAATAACACAGACCCTCATACGTTATGTTAGTAATGTCATACATTGTGTGTGTATTATAGCTATACAAATAACACAGACCCTCATACGTTATGTTAGTAATGTCATGCATTGTGTGTGTATTATAGCTATACAAATAACACAGACCCTCATACGTTATGTTAGTAATGTCATGCATTGTGTGTGTATTATAGCTATACAAATAACACAGACCCTCATACGTTATGTTAGTAATGTCATGCATTGTGTGTATATTATAGCTATACAAATAACACAGACCCTCATACGTTATGTTAGTAATGTCATGCATTGTGTGTATTATAGCTATACAAATAACAAAGACCCTTATACGTTATGTTAGTAATGTCATGCATTGTGTGTATATTATAGCTATATAAATAACACAGACCCTCATACGTTATGTTAGTAATGTCATGCATTGTGTGTATATTATAGCTATACAAATAACACAGACCCTCATACGTTATGTTAGTAATATCATGCATTGTGTGTGTATATTATAGCTATACAAATAACACAGACCCTCATACGTTATGTTAGTAATGTCATGCATTGTGTGTATATTATAGCTATACAAATAACACAGACCCTCATACGTTATGTTAGTAATGTCATGCATTGTGTGTATTATAGCTATACAAATAACACAGACCCTCATACGTTATGTTAGTAATGTCATGCATTGTGTGTGTGTTATAGCTATACAAATAACACAGACCCTCATACGTTATGTTAGTAATGTCATGCATTGTGTGTGTATTATAGCTATACAAATAACACAGACCCTCATACGTTATGTTAGTAATGTCATGCATTGTGTATATTATAGCTATACAAATACCACAGACCCTCATATGTTATGTTAGTAATGTCATGCATTGTGTGTGTATATTATAGCTATACAAATAACACAGACCCTCATACATTATGTTAGTAATGTCATGCATTGTGTGTATATTATAGCTATACAAATAACACAGACCCTCATACGTTATGTTAGTAATGTCATGCATTGTGTGTGTATATTATAGCTATACAAATAACACAGACCCTCATACGTTATGTTAGTAATGTCATGCATTGTGTGTGTATTATAGCTATACAAATAACACAGACCCTCATACGTTATGTTAGTAATGTCATGCATTGCATTGTGTGTGTATTATAGCTATACAAATAACACAGACCCTCATACGTTATGTTAGTAATGTCATGCATTGTGTGTATATTATAGCTATACAAATAACACAGACCCTCATACGTTATGTTAGTAATGTCATGCATTGTGTGTATAATATAGCTATACAAATAACACAGACCCTCATACGTTATGTTAGTAATGTCATGCATTGTGTGTATATTATAGCTATACAAATAACACAGACCCTCATACGTTATGTTAGTAATGTCATGCATTGTGTGTGTATATTATAGCTATACAAATAACACAGACCCTCATACGTTATGTTAGTAATGTCATGCATTGTGTGTGTATTATAGCTATACAAATAACACAGACCCTCATACGTTATGTTAGTAATGTCATACATTGTGTGTATTATAGCTATATAAATAACACAGACCCTCATACGTTATGTTAGTAATGTCATGCATTGTGTGTATATTATAGCTATACAAATAACACAGACCCTCATACGTTATGTTAGTAATGTCATACATTGTGTGTATTATAGCTATATAAATAACACAGACCCTCATACGTTATGTTAGTAATGTCATGCATTGTGTGTGTATTATAGCTATACAAATAACACAGACCCTCATACGTTATGTTAGTAATGTCATACATTGTGTGTGTATATTATAGCTATACAAATAACACAGACCTCATACGTTATGTTAGTAATGTCATGCATTGTGTGTGTATATTATAGCTATACAAATAACACAGACCTCATACGTTATGTTAGTAATGTCATGCATTGTGTGTATATTATAGCTATACAAATAACACAGACCCTCATACGTTATGTTAGTAATGTCATGCATTGTGTATTATAGCTATACAAATAACACAGACCCTCATACGTTATGTTAGTAATGTCATACATTGTGTGTGTATATTATAGCTATACAAATAACACAGACCTCATACGTTATGTTAGTAATGTCATGCATTGTGTGTGTATATTATAGCTATACAAATAACACAGACCCTCATACGTTATGTTAGTAATGTCATACATTGTGTGTATATTATAGCTATACAAATAACACAGACCTCATACGTTATGTTAGTAATGTCATACATTGTGTGTGTATTATAGCTATACAAATAACACAGACCCTCATACGTTATGTTAGTAATGTCATGCATTGTGTGTATATTATAGCTATACAAATAACACAGACCCTCATACGTTAGGTAGTAATGTCATGCATTGTGTGTGTATTATAGCTATACAAATAACACAGACCCTCATACGTTATGTTAGTAATGTCATGCATTGTGTGTATATTATAGCTATACAAATAACACAGACCCTCATACGTTATGTTAGTAATGTCATGCATTGTGTGTGTATTATAGCTATACAAATAACACAGACCCTCATACGTTATGTTAGTAATGTCATACATTCTGTGTGTATATTATAGCTATACAAATAACACAGACCCTCATACGTTATGTTAGTAATGTCATACATTGTGTGTGTATATTATAGCTATACAAATAACACAGACCTCATACGTTATGTTAGTAATGTCATGCATTGTGTGTGTATATTATAGCTATACAAATAACACAGACCCTCATACGTTATGTTAGTAATGTCATACATTGTGTGTGTATTATAGCTATACAAATAACACAGACCCTCATACGTTATGTTAGTAATGTCATGCATTGTGTGTATATTATAGCTATATAAAAAAAACACAGACCCTCATACGTTATGTTAGTAATGTCATGCATTGTGTGTATATTATAGCTATACAAATAACACAGACCCTCATACGTTATGTTAGTAATGTCATGCATTGTGTGTGTATATTATAGCTATACAAATAACACAGACCCTCATACGTTATGTTAGTAATGTCATGCATATGTGTGTATATTATAGCTATACAAATAACACAGACCCTCATACGTTATGTTAGTAATGTCATGCATTGTGTGTGTATTATAGCTATACAAATAACACAGACCCTCATATGTTATGTTAGTAATGTCATGCATTGTGTGTGTATATTATAGCTATACAAATAACACAGACCCTCATACGTTATGTTAGTAATGTCATGCATTGTGTGTGTATTATAGCTATACAAATAACACAGACCCTCATACGTTATGTTAGTAATGTCATGCATTGTGTGTGTATTATAGCTATACAAATAACACAGACCCTCATACGTTATGTTAGTAATGTCATACATTGTGTGTGTATTATAGCTATACAAATAACACAGACCCTCATACGTTATGTTAGTAATGTCATGCATTGTGTGTATATTATAGCTATACAAATAACACAGACCCTCATACGTTATGTTAGTAATGTCATACATTGTGTGTGTATTATAGCTATACAAATAACACAGACCCTCATACGTTATGTTAGTAATGTCATGCATTGTGTGTATTATAGCTATACAAATAACAAAGACCCTTATACGTTATGTTAGTAATGTCATGCATTGTGTGTATATTATAGCTATATAAATAACACAGACCCTCATACGTTATGTTAGTAATGTCATGTATTGTGTGTATATTATAGCTATACAAATAACACAGACCCTCATACGTTATGTTAGTAATGTCATGCATTGTGTGTGTATTATAGCTATACAAATAACACAGACACTCATACGTTATGTTAGTAATGTCATGCATTGTGTGTGTATTATAGCTATACAAATAACACAGACCCTCATACGTTATGTTAGTAATGTCATGCATTGTGTATATTATAGCTATACAAATACCACAGACCCTCATACGTTATGTTAGTAATGTCATGCATTGTGTGTGTATTATAGCTATACAAATAACACAGACACTCATACGTTATGTTAGTAATGTCATGCATTGTGTGTGTATATTATAGCTATACAAATAACACAGACCCTCATACGTTATGTTAGTAATGTCATGCATTGTGTGTGTATTATAGCTATACAAATAACACAGACCCTCATACGTTATGTTAGTAATGTCATGCATTGTGTGTGTATATTATAGCTATACAAATAACACAGACCCTCATACGTTATGTTAGTAATGTCATGCATTGTGTGTGTATTATATAGCTATACAAATAACACAGACCCTCATACGTTATGTTAGTAATGTCATGCATTGTGTGTATATTATAGCTATACAAATAACACAGACCCTCATACGTTATGTTAGTAATGTCATACATTGTGTGTATATTATAGCTATACAAATAACACAGACCTCATATGTTATGTTAGTAATGTCATACATTGTGTGTGTATTATAGCTATACAAATAACACAGACCCTCATACGTTATGTTAGTAATGTCATACATTGTGTGTGTATTATAGCTATACAAATAACAAAGACCCTTATACGTTATGTTAGTAATGTCATACATTGTGTGTGTATTATAGCTATACAAATAACACAGACACTCATACGTTATGTTAGTAATGTCATGCATTGTGTGTGTATATTATAGCTATACAAATAACACAGACCCTCATACATTATGTTAGTAATGTCATACATTGTGTGTGTATTATAGCTATACAAATAACACAGACACTCATACGTTATGTTAGTAATGTCATGCATTGTGTGTGTATTATAGCTATACAAATAACACAGACCCTCATATGTTATGTTAGTAATGTCATGCATTGTGTGTATATTATAGCTATACAAATAACACAGACCCTCATACGTTATGTTAGTAATGTCATGCATTGTGTGTGTATATTATAGCTATACAAATAACACAGACCCTCATACATTATGTTAGTAATGTCATGCATTGTGTGTGTATTATAGCTATACAAATAACACAGACCCTCATACGTTATGTTAGTAATGTCATGCATGTGTGTGTATATTATAGCTATACAAATAACACAGACCCTCATACGTTATGTTAGTAATGTCATGTATTGTGTGTGTATATTATAGCTATACAAATAACACAGACCCTCATACGTTATGTTAGTAATGTCATGTATTGTGTGTGTATATTATAGCTATACAAATAACACAGACCCTCATACGTTATGTTAGTAATGTCATGCATATGTGTGTATATTATAGCTATACAAATAACACAGACCCTCATACGTTATGTTAGTAATGTCATGCATTGTGTGTATATTATAGCTATACAAATAACACAGACACTCATACGTTATGTTAGTAATGTCATGCATTGTGTGTATATTATAGCTATACAAATAACACAGACCCTCATACGTTATGTTAGTAATGTCATGCATGTGTGTGTATATTATAGCTATACAAATAACACAGACCCTCATACGTTATGTTAGTAATGTCATGCATTGTGTGTATATTATAGCTATACAAATAACACAGACCCTCATACGTTATGTTAGTAATGTCATGCATTGTGTGTGTATATTATAGCTATACAAATAACACAGACGCTCATACGTTATGTTAGTAATGTCATACATTGTGTGTGTATATTATAGCTATACAAATAACACAGACACTCATACGTTATGTTAGTAATGTCATGTATTGTGTGTGTATTATAGCTATACAAATAACACAGACCCTCATACGTTATGTTAGTAATGTCATGCATTGTGTGTATATTATAGCTATACAAATAACACAGACCCTCATACGTTATGTTAGTAATGTCATACATTGTGTGTGTATATTATAGCTATACAAATAACACAGACCCTCATACGTTATGTTAGTAATGTCATGCATTGTGTGTGTATTATAGCTATACAAATAACACAGACCCTCATACGTTATGTTAGTAATGTCATGCATTGTGTGTATATTATAGCTATACAAATAACACAGACCCTCATACGTTATGTTAGTAATGTCATGCATTGTGTGTGTATTATAGCTATACAAATAACACAGACCCTCATACGTTATGTTAGTAATGTCATACATTGTGTGTATTATTGCTATATAAATAACACAGACCCTCATACGTTATGTTAGTAATGTCATGCATTGTGTGTGTATTATAGCTATACAAATAACACAGACCCTCATACGTTATGTTAGTAATGTCATGCATTGTGTGTGTATTATAGCTATACAAATAACACAGACCCTCATACGTTATGTTAGTAATGTCATACATTGTGTGTGTATTATAGCTATACAAATAACACAGACCCTCATACGTTATGTTAGTAATGTCATGCATTGTGTGTATATTATAGCTATACAAATAACACAGACCCTCATACGTTATGTTAGTAATGTCATACATTGTGTGTGTATTATAGCTATACAAATAACACAGACCCTCATACGTTATGTTAGTAATGTCATGCATTGTGTGTGTATTATATAGCTATACAAATAACACAGACCCTCATACGTTATGTTAGTAATGTCATACATTGTGTGTGTATTATATAGCTATACAAATAACACAGACCCTCATACGTTATGTTAGTAATGTCATACATTGTGTGTGTATTATAGCTATACAAATAACACAGACCCTCATACGTTATGTTAGTAATGTCATGCATTGTGTGTGTATTATAGCTATACAAATAACACAGACCCTCATACGTTATGTTAGTAATGTCATGCATTGTGTGTGTATTATAGCTATACAAATAACACAGACCCTCATACGTTATGTTAGTAATGTCATGCATTGTGTGTATATTATAGCTATACAAATAACACAGACCCTCATACGTTATGTTAGTAATGTCATGCATTGTGTGTATTATAGCTATACAAATAACAAAGACCCTTATACGTTATGTTAGTAATGTCATGCATTGTGTGTATATTATAGCTATATAAATAACACAGACCCTCATACGTTATGTTAGTAATGTCATGCATTGTGTGTATATTATAGCTATACAAATAACACAGACCCTCATACGTTATGTTAGTAATATCATGCATTGTGTGTGTATATTATAGCTATACAAATAACACAGACCCTCATACGTTATGTTAGTAATGTCATGCATTGTGTGTATATTATAGCTATACAAATAACACAGACCCTCATACGTTATGTTAGTAATGTCATGCATTGTGTGTATTATAGCTATACAAATAACACAGACCCTCATACGTTATGTTAGTAATGTCATGCATTGTGTGTGTGTTATAGCTATACAAATAACACAGACCCCTCATACGTTATGTTAGTAATGTCATGCATTGTGGTGTGTATTATAGCTATACAAATAACACAGACCCTCATACGTTATGTTAGTAATGTCATGCATTGTGTTATATTATAGCTATACAAATACCACAGACCCTCATATGTTATGTTAGTAATGTCATGCATTGTGTGTGTATATTATAGCTATACAAATAACACAGACCCTCATACATTATGTTAGTAATGTCATGCATTGTGTGTATATTATAGCTATACAAAAAACACAGACCCTCATACGTTATGTTAGTAATGTCATGCATTGTTTGTGTATATTATAGCTATACAAATAACACAGACCCTCATACGTTATGTTAGTAATGTCATGCATTGTGTGTGTATTATAGCTATACAAATAACACAGACCCTCATACGTTTCTGTTAGTAATGTCATGCATTGCATTGTGTGTGTATTATAGCTATACAAATAACACAGACCCTCATACGTTATGTTAGTAATGTCATGCATTGTGTGTATATTATAGCTATACAAATAACACAGACCCTCATACGTTATGTTAGTAATGTCATGCATTGTGTGTATATTATAGCTATACAAATAACACAGACCCTCATACGTTATGTTAGTAATGTCATGCATTGTGTGTATATTATAGCTATACAAATAACACAGACCCTCATACGTTATGTTAGTAATGTCATGCATTGTGTGTGTATTATAGCTATACAAATAACACAGACCCTCATACGTTATGTTAGTAATGTCATGCATTGTGTGTATTATAGCTATATAAATAACACAGACCCTCATACGTTATGTTAGTAATGTCATGCATTGTGTGTATATTATAGCTATACAAATAACACAGACCCTCATACGTTATGTTAGTAATGTCATACATTGTGTGTATTATAGCTATATAAATAACACAGACCCTCATACGTTATGTAGTAATGTCATGCATTGTGTGTGTATTATAGCTATACAAATAACACAGACCCTCATACGTTATGTTAGTAATGTCATACATTGTGTGTGTATATTATAGCTATACAAATAACACAGACCCTCATACGTTATGTTAGTAATGTCATGCATTGTGTGTGTATATTATAGCTATACAAATAACACAGACCCTCATACGTTATGTTAGTAATGTCATGCATTGTGTGTATATTATAGCTATACAAATAACACAGACCCTCATACGTTATGTTAGTAATGTCATGCATTGTGTATTATAGCTATACAAATAACACAGACCCTCATACGTTATGTTAGTAATGTCATACATTGTGTGTGTATATTATAGCTATACAAATAACACAGACCTCATACGTTATGTTAGTAATGTCATGCATTGTGTGTGTATATTATAGCTATACAAATAACACAGACCCTCATACGTTATGTTAGTAATGTCATACATTGTGTGTATATTATAGCTATACAAATAACACAGACCTCATACGTTATGTTAGTAATGTCATACATTGTGTGTGTATTATAGCTATACAAATAACACAGACCCTCATACGTTATGTTAGTAATGTCATGCATTGTGTGTATATTATAGCTATACAAATAACACAGACCCTCATACGTTATGTTAGTAATGTCATGCATTGTGTGTGTATTATAGCTATACAAATAACACAGACCCTCATACGTTATGTTAGTAATGTCATGCATTGTGTGTATATTATAGCTATACAAATAACACAGACCCTCATACTTATGTTAGTAATGTCATGCATTGTGTGTAGTATTATAGCTATACAAATAACACAGACCCTCATACGTTATGTTAGTAATGTCATAGCATTCTGTGTGTATATTATAGCTATACAAATAACACAGACCCTCATACGTTATGTTAGTAATGTCATAGCATTGTGTGTGTAATATTATAGCTATACAAATAACACAGACCTCATACGTTATGTTAGTAATGTCATGGCATTGTGTGTGTAATATTATAGCTATACAAATAACACAGGACCCTCATACGTTATGTTAGTAATGTCATACATTGTGTGTATATTATAGCTATACAAATAACACAGACCCTCATACGTTATGTTAGTAATGTCATGCATTGTGTGTATATTATAGCTATATAAATAACACAGACCCTCATACGTTATGTTAGTAATGTCATGCATTGTGTGTATATTATAGCTATACAAATAACACAGACCCTCATACGTTATGTTAGTAATGTCATGCATTGTGTGTGTATATTATAGCTATACAAATAACACAGACCCTCATACGTTATGTTAGTAATGTCATGCATATGTGTGTATATTATAGCTATACAAATAACACAGACCCTCATACGTTATGTTAGTAATGTCATGCATTGTGTGTGTATTATAGCTATACAAATAACACAGACCCTCATACGTTATGTTAGTAATGTCATGCATTGTGTGTGTATATTATAGCTATACAAATAACACAGACCCTCATACGTTATGTTAGTAATGTCATGCATTGTGTGTGTATTATAGCTATACAAATAACACAGACCCTCATACGTTATGTTAGTAATGTCATGCATTGTGTGTGTATTATAGCTATACAAATAACACAGACCCTCATACGTTATGTTAGTAATGTCATAGCATTGTGTGTATTATAGCTATACAAATAACACAGACCCTCATACGTTATGTTAGTAATGTCATGCATTGTGTGTGTATTATAGCTATACAAATAACACAGACCCTCATACGTTATGTTAGTAATGTCATAGCATTGTGTGTGTATTATAGCTATACAAATAACACAGACCCTCATACGTTATGTTAGTAATGTCATGCATTGTGTGTATTATAGCTATACAAATAACAAAGACCCTTATACGTTATGTTAGTAATGTCATGCATTGTGTGTATATTATAGCTATATAAATAACACAGACCCTCATACGTTATGTTAGTAATGTCATGTATTGTGTGTATATTATAGCTATACAAATAACACAGACCCTCATACGTTATGTTAGTAATGTCATGCATTGTGTGTGTATTATAGCTATACAAATAACACAGACACTCATACGTTATGTTAGTAATGTCATGCATTGTGTGTGTATTATAGCTATACAAATAACACAGACCCTCATACGTTATGTTAGTAATGTCATGCATTGTGTGTATATTATAGCGATAACAAATACCACAGACCCTCATACGTTATGTTAGTAATGTCATGCATTGTGTGTGTATTATAGCTATACAAATAACACAGACACTCATACGTTATGTTAGTAATGTCATGCATTGTGTGGTTATATTATAGCTATACAAATAACACAGACCCTCATACGTTATGTTAGTAATGTCATGCATTGTGTGTGTATTATAGCTATACAAATAACACAGACCCTCATACGTTATGTTAGTAATGTCATGCATTGTGTGTGTATATTATAGCTATACAAATAACACAGACCCTCATACGTTATGTTAGTAATGTCATGCATTGTGTGTATATTATATAGCTATACAAATATCACAGACCCTCATAACGTTATGTTAGTAATGTCATGCATTGGTGTGTATATTATAGCTATACAAATAACACAGACCCTCATACGTTATGTTAGTAATGTCAAGCATTGTGTGTGTATATTATAGCTATACAAATAACACAGACCCTCATATGTTTATGTTAGTAATGTCATACATTGTGTTGTATTATAGCTATACAAATAACACAGACCCTCATACGTTATGTTAGTAATGTCATACATTGTGGTGTAATTATAGCTATACAAATAACAAAGACCCTTATACGTTATGTTAGTAATGTCATACATTGTGTGTGTATTATAGCTATACAAATAACACAGACACTCATACGTTATGTTAGTAATGTCATGCATTGTGTGTGTATATATAGCTATACAAATAACACAGACCCTCATACAGTTATGTTAGTAATGTCATACATTGTGTGTGTATATTATAGCTATACAAATAACACAGACACTCATACTTTTTGTTAGTATTGTCTTGCATTGTGTGTTTATTATAGCTATACAAATAACACAGACCCTCATACGTTATGTTAGTAATGTCATGCATGTGTGTGTATATTATAGCTATACAAATAACACAGACCCTCATACGTTATGTTAGTAATGTCATGCATTGTGTGTGTATATTATAGCTATACAAATAACACAAGACCCTCATACGTTATTGTTAGTAATGTCCATGCATTGTGTGTGTATATTATAGCTATACAAATAACTCAGACCCTCATACGTTATGTTAGTAATGTCATGCATTTGTGTGTATATTTATAGCTATACAAATAACACAGACCCCTCATACGTTATGTTAGTAATGTCATGCATTGTGTGTATATTATAGCTATACAAATAACACAGACACTCATACGTTATGTTAGTAATGTCATGCTATTTGTGTGTATATTATAGCTATACAAATAACACAGACCCTCATTACGTTATGTTAGTAATGTCATGACATGTGTGTGTATAATTATAGCTATACAAATAACACAGACCCTCATACGTTATGTTAGTAATGTCATGCATTGTGTGTATATTATAGCTATACAAATAACACAGACCCTCATACGTTATGTAGTAATGTCATGCATTGTGTGTGTATTTATAGCTATACAAATAACACAGACGCTCATACGTTATGTTAGTAATGTCATACATTGTGTGTGTATATATAGCTATACAAATAACACAGACCCTCATACGTTATGTTAGTAATGTCATGCATTGTGTGTATATTATAGGCTATACAAATAACACAGACCCTCATACGTTATGTTAGTAATGTCATGCATTGTGTGTGTATATTATAGCTATACAATAACACAGACCCTCATACGTTATGTTAGTAATGTCATGCATTGTGTGTGTATATTATAGCTATACAAATAACACAGACCCTCATACGTTATGTTAGTAATGTCATGCATTGTGTGTAGTATTATAGCTATACAAATAACACAGACCCTCATACGTTATGTTAGTAATGTCATACATTGTGTGTATATTATAGCTATACAAATAAACACAGAACCCTCATACTGTTTATGTTAGTAATGTCATGCATTGTGTGTATATTATAGCTATACAACTAACACAGAACCCTCATACGTTATGTATTAGTAATGTCATGCAGTTGTGTGTATTATAGGCTATATAAATAACACAGACCCTCATACGGTTATGTTAGTAATGTCATGTATTGTGTGTGTATTATAGCTATACAAATAACTACAGACCCTCATACGTTATGTTTAGTAATGTCCATGCATTGCATTGTGTGTGTATTATAGCTATACAAATAACACAGACCCTCATACGTTATGTTAGTAATGTCATGCATGTGTGTGTATATTATAGCTATACAAATAACACAGACCTCATACGTTATGTTAGTAATGTCATGCATTGTGTGTATATTATAGCTATACAAATAACACAGACCCTCATACGTTATGTTAGTAATGTCATGCATGTGTGTGTATTATATAGCTATACAAATAACACAGACCCTCATACGTTATGTTAGTAATGTCATGCATTGTGTGTGTATTATAACTATACAAATAACAGACCCTCATACGTTATGTTAGTAATGTCATGCATTGTATGTGTATTATAGCTATACAAATAACACAGACGCTCATACGTTATGTTAGTAATGTCATACATTGTGTGTATATTATAGCTATACAAATAACACAGACCCTCATACGTTATGTTAGTAATGTCATGCATTGTGTGTGTGTATTATAGCTATACAAATAACACAGACCCTCATACGTTATGTTAGTAATGTCATGCATTGTGTGTGTGTATTATAGCTATACAAATAACACAGACCCTCATACGTTATGTTAGTAATGTCATACATTGTGTGTATAATATAGCTATACAAATAACACAGACCCTCATACGTTATGTTAGTAATGTCATGCATTGTGTGTGTGTATTATAGCTATACAAATAACACAGACCCTCATACGTTATGTTAGTAATGTCATGCATGTGTGTGTATATTATAGCTATACAAATAACAGACACTCATACGTTATGTTAGTAATGTCATGCATTGTGTGTCTAATATAGCTATACCAAAATAACACAGACCCTCATACGTTATGTTAGTAATGTCATGCATTGTGTGTATATTTTAGACTATACAAATAACACAGACCCTCATACGTTATGTTAGTAATGTCATGCATTGCTGTGTGTATTATATAGGCTATAAAATAACACAGACCCTCATACGTTATGTTAGTAATGTCATGCATTGTGTGTATATTATAGCTAATACAAATAAACACAGACCCTCATACGTTATGTTAGTAATGTCATGCATTGTGTTGTATATTATAGCTATACAAATAACACAGACCCTCATACGTTATGTTAGTAATGTCATACATGTGTGTGTATTATAGCTATACAATAACACAGACCCCATACGTTATGTTAGTAATGTCATGCATTGTGTGTGTATTATAGCTATACAAATAACACAGACCCTCATACGTTATGTTTGTAATGTCATGCCTTGTGTGTGTATATATAGCTATATCAAATAAACACAGACCCTCATACGTTATGTTAGTAATGTCATGCATTGTGTGTGTATTATAGCTATACAAATAAACACAGACCCTCATACGTTATGGTTAGTAATGTCATGCATTGTGTGTATATTATAGCTATACAAATAACACAGACCCTCATACGTTATGTTGAGTAATGTCAATGCATTATGTGTGTATATTAATAGCTATACAAATAACACAGACACTCATACGCTTATGTTAGTAATGTCATGACATTGTGTGTGTATTATAGCTATAACAAATAACACAGACCCTCATACGTTATGTTAGTAATGTCATGCATTGTGTGTGTATATTATAGCTATACAAATAACACAGACCCTCATACGTTATGTTAGTAATGTCCATGCATTGTGTGTGTTATTATAGCTATACAAATAACACAGACCTCATACGTTATGTTAGTAAATGTCATGCATTGTGTGTGTATATATAGCAATACAAATAACACAGACCCTCATACGTTATGTTAGTAATGTCATTCTTGTGTGTGTATATTAATAGCTATAACAAATAACACAGACCCTCATAACGTTATGTTAGTAATGTCATGCATTGTGTGGTATATTATAAGCTATACAAATTACACAGACCCTCATACTTTATGTTAGTAATGTCATGCATTGTGTGTATATTATAGCTAACAAATAACACAGACCTCATACGTTATGTTAGTAAGGTCATGCACTTGTGTCGGTATTATATGCTATACAAATAACACAGACCCTCATAACGATATGTTAGGTAATGTCATGCATTGTGTGTGGTATTATAGCCTATACAAATAACACAGACCCTCATACGTTATGTTAGTAATGTCATGTATTGTGTGTGTATTATAGCTATACAAATAACACTGACCTCATACGTTTATGTTAGTAATGTCATGCATTGTGTGTATATTATAGCTATACAAATAACACAGGGACCTCCTCATACGTTATGTTAGTAATGTCATGCATTGGTGTGTGTATATTATAGGCTATACAAATAACAAAGACCCTCATACGTTATGTTAGTATATGTCAAGCATTGTGTGTATATATAGTAGCTATAACAAATAACACAGACCCTCATACGTTATTGTTAGTAATGTCATGCATTGTGTGTAGTATTATAGCTATACAAAATAACACAGACCCTCATACGATATGTTAGTAATGTCATCGCATTGTGTGGTGTATTATAGCTATACAAATAACACAGACCCTCATACGTTATGTTAGTAATGTCATGCATTGCTGTGTGTATTATAGCTATACAAATAAACACAGACCCTATACGTTATGTTAGGTAATGTCATGCATTGTGTGTGTATTATAGCTATACAAATAACACAGGACCCTCATACGTTTGTTTGTAATGTCATGCATTGTGTGTGTATTATAGCTATACAAATAACACAGACCCTCATACGTTTATGTTAGTAATGTCATGCATTGTGTGTGTATATTATAGCTATACAAATAACACAGACACTCATACGTTATGTTAGTAATGTCATGCATTGTGTGTATATTATAGCTATACAAATAACACAGACCCTCATACGTTATGTTAGTAATGTCATGCATTGTGTGTGTATATTATAGCTATACAAATAACACAGACCCTCATACGTTATGTTAGTAATGTCATGCATTGTGTGTGTATATTATAGCTATATAAATAACACAGACCCTCATACGTTATGTTAGTAATGTCATGCATTGTGTGTATATTATAGCTATACAAATAACACAGACCCTCATACGTTATGTTAGTAATGTCATGCATTGTGTGTGTATATTATAGCTATACAAATAACACAGACCCTCATACGTTATGTTAGTAATGTCATGCATTGTGTGTGTATATTATAGCTATACAAATAACACAGACACTCATACGTTATGTTAGTAATGTCATGCATTGTGTGTGTATATTATAGCTATACAAATAACACAGACCTCTCATACGTTATGTTTAGAGTAATGTCATTGCATTGTGTGTCGATTAATAGCTTATACAAATAACACAGACCCTCATACTTTATGGTTAGTAATGTCCATGCATTGTGTGTGATATTATAGCTATATAATAAAACACAGACCCTCATAACGTTATGTTAGTAATTGTCATGCATTGTGTGTGTTTTATATAGCTATATAAATAACACAGACCCTCATACGTTATGTTAGTAATGTCATGCATTGTGTGTATATTATAGCGTTACAAATAACACAGACCCTCATACGTTATGTTAGTAATGTCATGCATTGTGTGGTGTATTATATAGCTATATAAATAACACAGACCCTCATACGTTATGTTTAGTAATGTCCCCATACATTGTGTGTGTATTATAGCTATACAACATAACACAGACCCTCATACGTTATGTGAGTAATGTTCATGCATTGGTGTGTGTATTATAGCTATACAAATAACACAGACCCTCATACGTTATGTTTGTAATGTCATGCATTGTGTGTGTATTATAGCTATACAAATAACACAGACCCTCATACGTTATGTTAGTAATGTCATGCATGTGTGTGTATTATAGCTATACAAATAACACAGACCCTCATACGTTATGTTAGTAATGTCATGCATTGTGTGTATATTATAGCTATACAAATAACACAGACCCTCATACGTTATGTTAGTAATGTCATGCATTATGTGTGTATATTATAGCTATACAAATAACACAGACCCTCATACGTTATGTTAGTAATGTCATACATTGTGTGTGTATTATAGCTATACAAATAACACAGACCCTCATACGTTATGTTAGTAATGTCATGCATGTGTGTGTATATTATAGCTATACAAATAACACAGACCTCATACGTTATGTTAGTAATGTCATGCATTGTGTGTGTATTATAGCTATACAAATAACACAGACCTCATACGTTATGTTAGTAATGTCATGCATGTGTGTGTATATTATAGCTATACAAATAACACAGACCTCATACGTTATGTTAGTAATGTCATGCATTGTGTGTGTATTATATAGCTATACAAATAACACAGACCCTCATACGTTATGTTAGTAATGTCATACATGTGTGTGTATATTATAGCTATACAAATAACACAGACCCTCATAACGTTATGTTAGTAATGTCATGCATGTGTGTGTATATTATAGCTATACAAATAACACAGACCCTCATACGTTATGTTAGTAATGTCATGCATTGTGTGTATTTGTATAGCTATACAAATAACACAGACCCTCATACGTTATGTTAGTAATGTCATGCATTGTGTGTGTATTATAGCTATACAAATAACACAGACCCTCATACGTTATGTTAGTAATGTCATGCATTTGTGTGTGTATTATAGCTATACAAATAACACAGACCCTCATACGTTATGTTAGTAATGTCATGCATTGTGTGTGTATTATAGCTATACAAATAACACAGACCTCATACGTTATGTTAGTAATGTCATGCATTGTGTGTGTATATTATAGCTATACAAATAACACAGACCCTCATACGTTATGTTAGTAATGTCATGCATTGTGTGTGTATATTATAGCTATACAAATAACACAGACCCTCATACGTTATGTTAGTAATGTCATACATTGTGTGTATATTATAGCTATACAAATAACACAGACCCTCATACGTTATGTTAGTAATGTCATGCATTGTGTGTATATTATAGCTATACAAATAACACAGACCCTCATACGTTATGTTAGTAATGTCATGCATTGTGTGTGTATTATAGCTATACAAATAACACAGACCCTCATACGTTATGTTAGTAATGTCATGCATTGTGTGTGTATATTATAGCTATAAAACTAACACAGACCCTCATACGTTATGTTAGTAATGTCATTCATTGTGTGTATATTATAGCTATACAAATAACACAGACCCTCATACGTTATGTTAGTAATGTCATGCATTGTGTGTGTATATTATAGCTATACAAATAACACAGACCCTCATACGTTATGTTAAGTAATGTCAATGCATTGTGTGTGTATATTATAGCTTATACAAATAACACAGACACTCATACGTTATGTTAGTAATGTCATGCATTGTGTGTATATTATAGCTATACAAATAACACAGACCCTCATACGTTATGTTAGTAATGTCATGCATTGTGTGTGTATATTATAGCTATACAAATAACACAGACCCTCATACGTTATGTTAGTAATGTCATGCATTGTGTGTGTATATTATAGCTATATAAATAACACAGACACCTCATACGTTATGTTAGTAATGTCATGCATTGTGTGTATATTATAGCTATACAAATAACACAGACCCTCATACGTTATGTTAGTAATGTCATGCATTGTGTGTATATTATAGCTATACAAATAACACAGACCCTCATACGTTATGTTAGTAATGTCATGCATTGTGTGTGTATATTATAGCTATACAAATAACACAGACCCTCATACGTTATGTTAGTAATGTCATGCATTGTGTGTGTATATTATAGCTATAAAAATAACACAGACACTCATACGTTATGTTAGTAATGTCATGCATTGTGTGTATATTATAGCTATACAAATAACACAGACCCTCATACGTTATGTTAGTAATGTCATGCATTGTGTGTATATTATATAGCTATACAAATAACACAGACCCTCATACGTTATGTTAGTAATGTCATGCATTGTGTGTATATTATAGCTATATAAATAACACAGACCCTCATACGTTATGTTAGTAATGTCATGCATTGTGTGTATATTATATAGCTATACAAATAACACAGACCCTCATACGTTATGTTAGTAATGTCATGCATTTGTGCCCTGGTCTCCGCATTATTAGCGGTAACAGTATTAGTGGGTCAGGGCTGCTTTACATAAAATACAAAGTGTAGGAGAATGTCCTTCATATATCATTTGCCCCATTTCAACCAATCAGAATTGCCAAGCAAAATGCATTTGTGGCAAATTTGCGAATTTACAGGCACACGTTAATATTGCGCTCCACTTGTAATCTAGCCTGTAATAGCTACTGTATTTGCAATACTATGAGTCATATGAACTTAAAAACTATTTTTCTGTGAGACCGCATTAGCGTAGCCTATACATTGCATTGAGTAAAAAAAAAGCAATATACTCGTGTAGTATTGTTAAAGGACGATGTTATCTTAAAGGGACATGAAACCCAAAATGTTTCTTTGATAATTCAGATAGAGAATACAATTTTAACAACTTTTCAATTTACTTCTAATATATAATTTGCTTAATTCTCTTGGTATCCTTTGTTGAAGAAGTAGCAATGCACTACTGGGAGTTAGCTCAATGCACTGTGTGAGCCAATAAGATGAGTCATATATGTGCGGTCACCAATCAGCAGCTCCTGAGTCTACCTAGGTATCTTTTACAACAAAGGATATCAAGAGCACAAAACAAATTAGGAAAGTTGTTTAAAAGCACAAGCTCTATCTGAATCAGGAAAGAAATACACAGTAGGTGTCATTATTCTCATTACTGAATGAATAAGACACCATATTTTACTTTGTCTGATTATCTCTTGCTTCTCAGTCAGTGAAGGGTTAATGTTATTTAAGCCTTTGTCCAGTAATATTGCAGCTTTTCTGACGGATTGGAAGAAGTAAAAAGCGCCTGAAAGGTGCTTGGCAGAGGGATGCACTGCACATACCAAAGCAAGGTGTTAGACCAATCACAGGGCCGATCTGAGACAGGTGTCAGGGACACGCCTCTTCCAGACAACCAATCAGGTCACTAATTACACTAGACCTGTGTGAAGCTGTGCGACTCCCACTTCCTCTACCGGCAGCAACATAAATGTGTCCCTTAAGTAACCAATGGGTTAAAGGAGTTGACAGTTAAAATAAAAACGTCATGGCTCAGATAGACAATTGTAAATGACTTTTTAGTTAAATGTGCTTTGTACTCTTTGTATCTTTTGTTGAAAAGCATACCTAGGTAGGCACAGGAGCAGCAATGCACAACTGGGAGCTAGTTGCTGATTGGTGGCCACACACATATGCCTCTTGTCATTTTCTCACTACATATGCTCAGCTAGCTCCCTGTAATTGCACTACAGCAGGGGTTAAACACATAGCTAAAAGCAAGTAACAGTGCAATAATAAACTGTCCAACACCTAAGAGTATTTTCTTTTATGTCCCTTTAAATGGAGATGTCATCTTATGTGGTTATGTCACTGGTTTTTATCATCTCTACTTTACACAGGATACAATAACCAACCCCCAAGCTTCCTGTATACAGATAGAAGGGTTAAAAATGTGTGCAGAAAACACAACATGAATACATTAAAATAAACTGTTACACTTATATATAAACTATCTGATCAAATTATTCATATGAATATTATATATCACAAGGTGTTCGACTGGAAAGGGCTATAATGTGTGTGTGTAATGTGTGTCTAAATATGTGTATGGGTATATATGTGTAATGTGTGTCTAAATATGTGTATGGGTATATATTTGTAATGTGTGTCTAAATATGTGTATGGGTATATATATATATACAGGGAGCGCAGAATTATTAGGCAAATGAGTATTTTGACCACATCATCCTCTTTATGCATGTTGTCTTACTCCAAGCTGTATAGGCTCGAAAGCCTACTACCAATTAAGCATATTAGGTGATGTGCATCTCTGTAATGAGAAGGGGTGTGGTCTAATGTCATCAACACCCTATATCAGGTGTGCATAATTATTAGGCAACTTCCTTTCCTTTGGCAAAATGGGTCAAAAGAAGGACTTGACAGGCTCAGAAAAGTAAAAAATAGTGAGATATCTTGCAGAGGGATGCAGCACTCTTAAAATTGCAAAGCTTCTGAAGCGTGATCATCGAACAGAACAATCAAGCGTTTCATTAAAAATAGTCAACAGGGTCGCAAGAAGCGTGTGGAAAAACCAAGGCGCAAAATAACTGCCCATGAACTGAGAAAAGTCAAGCGTGCAGCTGCCAAGATGCCACTTGCCACCAGTTTGGCCATATTTCAGAGCTGCAACATCACTGGAGTGCCCAAAAGCACAAGGTGTGCAATACTCAGAGACATGGCCAAGGTAAGAAAGGCTGAAAGATGACCACCACTGAACAAGACACACAAGCTGAAACGTCAAGACTGGGCCAAGAAATATCTCAAGACTGATTTTTCTAAGGTTTTATGGACTGATGAAATGAGAGTGAGTCTTGATGGGACAAATGGATGGGCCCGTGGCTGGATTGGTAAAGGGCAGAGAGCTCCAGTCCGACTCAGACGCCAGCAAGGTGGAGGTGGAGTACTGGTTTGGGCTGGTATCATCAAAGATGAGCTTGTGGGGCCTTTTCGGGTTGAGGATGGAGTCAAGCTCAACTCCCAGTCCTACTGCCAGTTTCTGGAAGACACCTTCTTCAAGCAGTGGTACAGGAAGAAGTCTGCATCCTTCAAGAAAAACATGATTTTCATGCAGGACAATGCTCCATCACACGCGTCCAAGTACTCTACAGCGTGGCTGGCAAGAAAGGGTATAAAAGAAGAAAATCTAATGACATGGCCTCCTTGTTCACCTGATCTGAACCCCATTGAGAACCTGTGGTCCATCATCAAATGTGAGATTTACAAGGAGGGAAAACAGTACACCTCTCTGAACAGTGTCTGGGAGGCTGTGGTTGCTGCTGCATGCAATGTTGATGGTGAACAGATCAAAACACTGACAGAATCCATGGATGGCAGGCTTTTGAGTGTCCTTGCAAAGAAAGGTGGCTATATTGGTCACTGATTTGTTTTTGTTTTGTTTTTGAATGTCAGAAATGTATATTTGTGAATGTTGAGATGTTATATTGGTTTCACTGGTAAAAATAAATAATTGAAATGGGTATATATTTGTTTTTTGTTAAGTTGCCTAATAATTATGCACAGTAATAGTCACCTGCACACACAGATATCCCCCTAAAATAGCTAAAACTAAAAACAAACTAAAAACTACTTCCAAAAAAATTCAGCTTTGATATTAATGAGTTTTTTGGGTTCATTGAGAACATGGCTGCTGTTCAATAATAAAATTAATCCTCAAAAATACAACTTGCCTAATAATTCTGCACTCCCTGTATATATATATATATATATATATATATATATATATATATATATATGTACAGTATACAACAGAAGTGAGAACACTTTCCCTGTGCATTATCACTTAAATCTCAAATAATGCAAAATTGTATCACTTCTGAATAGCTGCATTAGTTCTTGAAAAGATCTTGAAAAAGGCTTGTTAAAGCTGAAACGCGTAGATGTTATGAAAGATGCTAAGCTGTGTCTAAGTAAAGAAAATTCAGAGCGCTCTGATCCTTAAACTGAGGTCACCCAAAAGTGTCTGGTGGAAACAAGGAAATAGTTACAGAAAAGGATATTGTAACTATTCGGATCAAAGAACTTGATTTTTCAAGCAATTTATTTCTTCCCGGTAATCTGCTACTATCACAGGTCTGATCCTGTGACCCCGGCGTCTGAACCCGGAACAAGCTTCCTAGAGGGGAGAGCGGCCACAGCCTGGAGGATATCGGATCCAGAGAACGCCAAGTTTGAAGGGCGATAAAACCCATGGAGGTATATAAATCTGAAAAGCCGGAGACCCCTGGTAAGCTACGTAAAACTTGTAGATAGCGGAGAAACCTTGTGAAGTTTCGTATTCTGGGAATTAAAAGATCCGAGGATATATTATTGCTATTTTCCACATTGAACACTTTTTTAACACAGCTTATTGTGCTCTCATTTTGTCCATCCACACGCATATATTCAGGATTGTTTCAAAAAAGCGGGACACTTATATTGGACATTATTAGCAACTTTTTTTTCCATTGGATACAAAGTAGCAGCTGCATCCGCTAGCTTTTAACGATAGCACAGCTTTTATTTTCAACCTGGCATTGTGATTTTAGGATGTTCATTTGTATTTTGGCATAATATTTTATGTACAATCATTTTTATACGTATTTTGACCACCGGTGGTATTAGGTATTTTTATTGTTTTGCATTGTTCTATAATAAATATTACAGTTTTTAACCTCATTAGCTGCTTTGATTTAGCGCTCCTCTAATTTGCTTGGTTTTATTTTTCATATTTTGTAGGTGTTTTTTTTTGGGTAACACCTTCACAGAGGTAGCTTTTAGCTAATATATTAGGGTCTTTTTACACATTTGATTTTAGCTGCATTAGTTCTATGTATAGTATTTCTTCTTATGAACAATCAATTAAAAATACTTTAGAAAGATAATATCAGACTTTCCAACTCTCCCTGAAGTTCAGGGAGTCTCCCTGATTGTAATAGCGGCTCCCTGATGCCAGCAAATGGAATGCAATCTCCCTGAAACTACAAGTACCATGATCCAATGTGGCCCAAATCCGGAAAAGTGTTTCTTTAAGGAATGCCTTTAGTTACTGGGACGTTATAGAACCCTCAAAGCATCAGTAACCAAAAAGCCCCCACTGATGTTAATAAAATACAAATGCTACCTTATTTACTGCACGCAATTAAACTTCCTATTCTAAAATATTTACGCATTGAACAAGCGTACGATCACTGGAAAATAGGTTTGTTGTATGTGGTTGTGCAATAAAGCTACTTTTTTTATGTGAGTTTAGTGGGAAGCTACTTTAATAATAAGTCTCTATCTTATTTAGGGTTTCAAGGTGTCCAATATCATTATATAACTGGGGGGGGGGGGGGCGGCAACAAAAGTGACTACACCTGTGACCTCTGACACACAAGTTAGATCATTTAAACAAAATTAAGTACACATGTGATTTCCAATTAGCCTAATTGTATGAATATGGCTATAAAATGACCTGTGAACACCAGAACTTTCTCAATTTTGGACCTATTGGCTGTGTCTATCTGCATATCTGCATCAGAGCTCCACATGGAAAAGAATTGCCAGAGGAATTGAAAAATCTGATTGTGAGACTTCACAAAGATGGAAAAAGGATAGAGGAAGATCGATGACCAACTAAAAATCAGTCTAAACACAGTTGCAGCAGTAATCAGGAGATATAGAATGAGCCATAGTACCACTAATCAGTACTACAGTTGCTCTTGTCCTAAAATGATGCCACGGACATTGTGCAACTTGCACAATCTAGCTCTGAAAAGCCGGTGGGCAAGTGCTTCAGAACTGACTCCGGGGCTATCAATGGAAATTGGATTTTCTGTGACAGCTCAGACATTGCATAATGTCAACATATATGGATAGTGTCCAAAAAAAACCTACTTGCTCTTTGGCACAAAACTGTAAGATTAAATTTTGCTAAACAGCATGAAAAGAAGTCTGATGAATATTGGGAGCACATTCTTTAGTCAGCTGAGACAAAGATAAATTTGTTCGGCTCAGATGGGGTTCAGCATGTTTGGCATGAACCTGGCTAGGATTATTACAGTGAATGCAAAGGCCCATATTTATCAAGGTCTGGCGGACCTGATCCGACACTGCGGATCAGGTCTGCCAGACCTCGCTGAATGCGGAGAGCAATACGCTTGCCGTATTCAGCATTGCACCAGCAGCTCTTGTGAGCTGCTGGTGCAACGCCGCCCCCTGCAGACTCGTGGCCAATTGGCCGCCAGTAGGGGGGTGTCAATCAACCCGATCATACTCGATCGGGTTGATTTCCGGCGATGTCTGTCCGCCTGCTCAGAGCAGGCGGACAGGTTATGGAGCAGCGGTCTTTGTGACCGCTGCTTCATAACTGCTGTTTACACGGGGCATCAAGCTCCATTCAGAGCTTGATAAATATGCCCCATTGTCCCAACACTGAAGCACTGAGGTGGGAGTGTTATGATATGGGGCTGCATGAGGGCAAAAGGTGTTGGGGAGATGACATTTATATATGGCACCATGAATGCCTGGGATTTACCAAAATACTGGCTGACAAGATGACTCCCAGTCTCCAGAAGTTTGTCAGAAGGGGAATGTCCCCGCATGATTACGATCCAAAGCTAACAATATCACAAAAGAGTTTCTTAAATTGAAAAAACTATGACCTGAACAAGTATGTCCCCTGACTTGAATCCAGTACATCACCTTTGCCGTATTTTAAAGATAAAAGTAAAGCAACACAAAGCAAAGAGCATCTGAAAAAAACTGTCTCTGAAGAATGGCAGAAGATCTCTCCAGATATTTGTGCAACACCGGTATCCTCCATGCCCAGGAGTCATCAAAAATAATGGTGGCCATCTGAAGTATTGAAAAAATAAAACATTTAAATCTCAGTAATGAAAGGTGCAGCCCCATTGATTCCTATGAGGAAAATACATTTATGTCTACACCAAACACCCTAACATGAACCCCGAGTCTAAACACCCCTAATCTAACACTTATTAACCCCTAATCTGCCGCCCCGACATCGCCCCCACCTACATTATACTTATTAACCCCTAATCTGCTGCCCCCAACATCGCCGACACCTACATTATATTATTAACCCCTAATCTGCCGCCCCCAATGTCGCCCACTATATTAAAGTTATTAACCCCTAAACCTAAGTCTAACCATAACACCCCATAACTTAAATATAATTACAATAAATCTAAATAAATATTAATATTATTACCTAAATTATTCCTATTTAAAACTAAATACTTACCTATAAAATAAACCCTAAGATAGCTACAATATAACTAATAGTTACATTGTATCTAGCTTAGGTTTTATTTTTATTTTACAGGCAAGTTTGTATTTATTTTAACTAGGTAGAATAGTTACTAAATAGTTATTAACTATTTAATAACTGCCTAGCTAAAATAAAGACAAACGTACCTGTAAAATAAAACCTAACCTAAGTTACAATTATACCTAACACTACACTATAATTAAATTAATTCCCTAAATTAAATAAAATTATCTAAAGTACAAAAACCCCCCACTAAATTACAGAAAATAATAAACAAATTACAAGATTTTTAAACTAATTACACATAATCTAATCCCCCTAACAAATTAAAAAAAAAACCAAAATAATAAAAGCCCTACCCTACACTAAATTACAAATAGCCCTTAAAAGGGCCTTTTGCTGGGCATTGCCCCAAAGTAATTAGCTCTTTTACCTGTAAAAAAAATTACAAATCCCCCCCCAATATTAAAACCCACCACCCACACAACCAACCCTACTCTAAAACCCACCCAATCCCCTCTTAAAAAAACCTAACACTAACCCCTTGAAGATCACCCTACCGGGAGACGTCTTCAGCCAACTGGGCAGAAGTGGTCCTCCAGACGGGCAGAAGTCTTCATCCAGACGGCATCTTCTATCTTTATCCATCCGGCGTGGAACGAGTCCATCTTCAAGACATCCGACGCGGAACATCCTCTTCTTCCGACGGCTACGACTGAATGAAGGTACCTTTAAGTGACGTCGTGCAATCAGCCAATAGGATTGAATATGATTGAGCTGGCATTCTATTGGCTGTTCTGATGCAGCCAATAGGATTTGTTCTACCTTAATTACGATTGGCTGATAGAATTCTATCATCCAATCGGAATTGAAGGGACGCCATCTTGGATGACATCATTTAAAGGAACCTTCATTCATTCGTAGCCGTCGGAAGAAGAGGATGCTCCGCGTCGGATGTCTTGAAGATGGACCCGCTCCACGCCGGATGGATGAGGATAGAAGATGCCGTCTGGATGAAGAATTCTGCCGGTCTGGAGGACCACTTCTGCCCGGCTTGGATGAAGACTTCTGCCCGTCTGGAGGACCACTTCTGCAGGGGTGGATGAAGACGTCTCCCGGTAGGGTGATCTTCAAGGCGTTAGTGTTAGGTTTTTTAAGGGGGGATTGTGTGGGTTTTAGAGTAGGGTTGGTTGTGTGTATATACATATAAACACATATATACACATGTATATACATATAAACACATATATACACATAAACATATACATATATATATATATATATATATATATATATATATACACACACATGTATATACATATAAACACATATATACATATAAACACATATATACACATGTATACACATATAAACACATATATACTCATTTATATACATATAAACACATATATACATATAAACACATATATACACATGTATACACATATAAACACATATATACTCATTTATATACATATAAACACATATATACATATAAACACATATATAGATATTTATATACATATAAACACATGTATACACATGTATATACATATAAAAACATATATACACATGTATATACATATAAACACACACACATATATATATATATATATATATATATATATACACATACACTTTGGAACACTTTCCACTCAAATACAATAAAACATTTTTTATAATTTTTAAACATTTTTAATTTTTTTAAATGTTTATTTAATATAAATACATGCCGGTGTTCTTTCCATAGAAGAATATGTTCTTAGTATTTTTAAATATATATATATACCTGCATATAGTCATATAGATACATAGGTATAGATATTTTACAAAAAATAATCATATATATATAGAATTATCAAATTTAAAAAAAAGAATATTTTCTTCTAAGTGAACAACATTGTAGTGTAAAATATTAATAACTCACTTCAGGTTTAGCGCTGTAGGTTTAACATGGTGTCGGGTTACTGCGAGAGCAATAAGTGTTAGTTTATTAATAGCATGCTCCATAGAAGTTTATGGGCTGATATCGGTCACCATATCCGAAGTCATGAAGTTAGCACGCATCTGGTTTCACTCATGCGAAATTTACTTTCCATTTGCAATACAATTTCTAAACTATCCGTATTTAATTTTAGCGTTGTTTGCGCACAAGTGAACAAATTATTTAGCAATGGGTATGGCATTATACACAGGGAGGTGCTGGCTGTGTGTGTGACATTATACATATGGGGTGCTGGCTGTGTGTGTGACATTATCTATGAGAGGTGCTGGCTGTGTGTGTGACATTATGTATAGAGGGGTGCTGGCTGTTTGTGTGACATTATGTATGAGAGGTGCTGGCTGTGTGTGTGACATTATGTATAGAGGGGTGCTGACTGTGTGTGTGACATTATGTATAGAGGGGTGCTGGCTGTGTGTGTGACATTATCTATGAGAGGTGCTGACTGTGTGTGTGACATTATGTATAGAGGGGTGCTGGCTGTGTGTGTGACATTATCTATGAGAGGTGCTGACTGTGTGTGTGACATTATGTATAGAGGGGTGCTGACTGTGTGTGTGACATTATGTATGAGAGGTGCTGGCTGTGTGTGTGACATTATCTATGAGAGGTGCTGACTGTGTGTGTGACATTATGTATAGAGGGGTGCTGACTGTGTGTGTGACATTATACACAGGGAGGTGCTGGCTGTGTGTGACATTATGTATAGAGGGGTGCTGGCTATGTGTGTGACATTATACATGAGGAGTGCTGGCTGTGTGTGTGACATTATACATATGGGGTGCTGGCTGTGTGTGTGACATTATACATGAGGAGTGCTGGCTGTGTGTGTGACATTATACATATGGGGTGCTGGCTGTGTGTGTGACATTATACATGAGGAGTGCTGGCTGGCTGTGTGACATTATACATATGGGGTGCTGGCTGTGTGTGTGACATTATACATGAGGGGTGCTGGCTGTGTGTGTGACATTATACATGAGGGGTGCTGGCTGTGTGTGTGACATTATACATGAGGGGTGCTAGCTATGTGTGTGACATTATGTATTGAGTGGTGCTGGCTGTGTGTGACATTATACATGAGGGGTGCTGGCTATGTGTGTGACATTATACATGAGGGGTGCTGGCTATGTGTGTGACATTATATATTGAGTGGTGCTGGCTGTGTGTGACATTATACATGAGGGGTGCTAGCTATGTGTGTGACATTATGTATTGAATGGTGCTGGCTGTGTGTCTGACATTATGTATTGAGGGGTGCTGGCTGTGTGTGTGACATTGTGCACAAGGGGTTCTGGCTGTGTGTGACATTATACATGAGGGGCGCTGGCTATGTGTGTGACATTATACATGATGGGTGCTGGCTATGTGTGTGACATTATGTATTGAGGGGTGCTGGCTATGTGTGTGACATTATACATGAGGGGTGCTGGCTATGTGTGTGACATTATGTATAGAGGGGTGCTGGCTGTGTGTGTGACATTATACATGAGGGGTGCTGGCTATGTGGTGACATTATGTATTGAGTGGTGCTGGCTGTGTGTGACACTATGTATAGAGGGGTGCTGGCTGTGTGTGACACTATGTATAGAGGGGTGCTGGCTGTGTGTGACACTATGTATAGAGGGGTGCTGGCTGTGTGTGACATTATGTATTGAGGGGTGCTGGCTGTGTGTGACATTATGTATTGAGGGGTGCTGGCTGTGTGTGTGACATTATGTATTGAGTGGTGCTGGCTGTGTGTGACATTATGTATTGAGGGGTGCTGGCTGTGTGTGTAACATTTTGTATTGAGTGGTGCTGGCTGTGTGTGACATTGTGCACAAGGGGTTCTGGCTCTGTGTGGCTGTAAACACTGAGCACCTTTGGCCCAAACTCTTTGAACTGTTGTTAGAGAAGAAGTTACCACCGGAGGGGCACACCTTTAAACCTGTATTATAATAAATAAGCCTGGCACTGTAGTCATCCTGAGACTTACTGTCACATATTGTATTACTGCAATAGTTTTACACCTAAATGACTAACAGTGAGCTCCTAAGGTGGGGAAATGTAATCAGCAATGAGAGTGCCCAGGTACTGACATCTCTTGGCTCGCAGAGATCAATCATTTTGCATTCCTGCGCTCCGCCATATAGAGTGTAAGCTCAGCAGCAGATCGCTATATCACTCTGCATACAATGTGGAGTTTGGAATTTACCATAAGAAATTACATTAATATGAACAATAACTCTATAGACTCTCAGAAAGTTACAAATAAATTTACATACATGTAACCAAAGTGTATGTGTTACCAGGTGCATACTGCAGTACTCTATGCTTGTAACCCAGCTGTGCCCCACTGATGACCAATTTCCTGTGTTTAGGGTGTGTGGCAATAGGGGGCTAATTAAGTGTATACAGTGCCCCATGCACCCGCGTTACCTTGCCCAGGCTCCATATACTCCCAGGGATCCAGGAAACTCACTGTACCCCAAGCGCAGCTATATCAGAACTAAACATATTGGAGAACAGTGTGCAAGGGTAGGCTGATGTTTGCCAATCCTAGGAGTCTGTCCGATGGGTCCCAACAGAGTGCAAAACATAGGGCTGGTATCCCCAGGGTACCAACACACACACAGTGCTCTGGGACAGGACCTCTTAGTTGTACAGTGAATACCAGCAGGTTCTGGGGCTGACAGACCTATGTATTACACTGATCACTCCCCCAAATAACACTGTAGATATCCCTGGACCAGTGGGTAGCAAGCAATGTGCATAGTCCCAGACTGCCCCCTATTCATGCAGCACCTCTTGACCAGGGAGTGATAAGCAGTCTGTGCCCAGTGGTACCCCTTATCCTGGGGGACACATGCAGTGTTTAGGACCAAGATAGCACCCTGCTCATGGTCCAGGGTAGGCAGGAGTAGAGAACAGCATGTGGCCCTCTCAGGGTGCTCAGTGCTTAGCTCAGGGTATCCTACATTGCCAGGCAGGAAGAAGAGCCCAGGTAGTGTCCTACTTACAGTGCACCTATGGTGGTCTCTCAGGTAGGGTATGGAAGTGGCATGTTTAGTGCCAGGCTGTACCTGCTTTGATAAATCATAGTATAGCCCAAGTGGTCCCCAGTGATGTCTGTGCCTTCTCTGTACAATGTAACCCTGGTGACACAACTCAGGTATCAGCTTGTGGTCCCCAGTGATGTCTGTGCCTTCTTTGTACAATGTGACCGGGGTGGCACAACTCAGGTATTAGCTTGTGGTCTCCAGTGATGTCTGTGCCTTCTCTGTACAATGTGACCCTGGTGGCACAACTCAGGTATCAGCTTGTGGTCCCCAGTGATGTCTGTGCCTTCTTTGTACAATGTGACCGGGGTGGCACAACTCAGGTATTAGCTTGTGGTCTCCAGTGATGTCTGTGCCTTCTCTGTACAATGTGACCCTGGTGGCACAACTCAGGTATCAGCTTGTGTTCCCCAGTGATGTCTGTGCCTTCTCTGTACAATGTGACCCTGGTGGCACAACTCAGGTATCAGCTTGTGGTCTCCAGTGATGTCTGTGACTTCTCTGTACAATGTGACCGGGGTGGCACAACTCAGGTATCAGCTTGTGGTCCCCAGTGATGTCTGTGCCTTCTCTGTACAATGTGACCCTGGTGGCACAACTCAGGTATCAGCTTGTGGTCCCCAGTGATGTCTGTGACTTCTCTGTACAATGTGACCGGGGTGGCACAACTCAGGTATCAGCTTGTGGTCCCCAGTGATGTCTGTGACTTCTCTGTACAATGTGACCGGGGTGGCACAACTCAGGTATCAGCTTGTGGTCCCCAGTGATGTCTGTGCCTTCTCTGTACAATGTGACCCTGGTGGCACAACTCAGGTATCAGCTTGTGGTCTCCAGTGATGTCTGTGCCTTGTCTGTACAATGTGACCCTGGTGGCACAACTCAGGTATCAGCTTGTGGTCTCCAGTGATGTCTGTGCCTTCTCTGTACAATGTGACCCTGGTGGCACAACTCAGGTATCAGCTTGTGGTCCCCAGTGATGTCTGTGCCTTCTCTGTACAATGTGACCCTGGTGGTACAACTCAGGTATCAGCTTGTGGTCCCCAGTGATGTCAGGTAATGCCAGCAGTGCCTCCTATGCAGCGGGTGCCAGACAGCCAGTACTTTGTACAGCAGTTAAGGAGGTTGTGGTGCCCAGTAAATCCTCAGTGCCAGTCCCGTTGCATGAATTGCCAGGTGCCACGTGTGTTAGTGGCAGGGTCAGTATCTCCCAGC
This sequence comes from Bombina bombina, assembly GCF_027579735.1. Lineage (NCBI taxonomy): Eukaryota > Metazoa > Chordata > Amphibia > Anura > Bombinatoridae > Bombina > Bombina bombina. The sequence goes on from NC_069500.1 coordinate 20,627,881, forward strand.
TGCTGACAGTTCCGTAGGGTAGTTGTGCCCATCAGTGCTCGGGTTAGTAAATAGTTACACTGTGCCCAGCAGTGCCCCTATATTACTTCTGCCTCTCCTCACGGCACAGCCAGCTCAGGTGCCCGGCAGTGCCCGTGTGTTACTTCTGCCTCTCCTCACGGCACTACTTACAGCTCAGGTGCCCGGGCGAGGGTGGGATCAGGGGGCTGGCACAACACTGCCCACGACTCTCATTACCCTCGGCTGGCCCCTGTCACTATTGGTTAGTGCGGCTGTGCCGAGGTGTTCTGCTGCCCTCTACTGTCCGCCATAAGGTACTGCCTCCAATCAAAACTTGCAAATATTTGTTCTTATTTTTAGATCATATCGTTTTAGTGTCAGTTTATTAAAAGCTATTTGTTTAATCCTTGCAAAGGGGTTAATCATAGCACAGTCCTGTATTTCATGTGCAGTAAAATCTACTGACTGGCAGCTGCATCTCACAGCTTTCAGATATCTTAATACATTAAACATATGGTACAGAAAGATAATGCACATGTACTGATGTGTGTTACTGCCAGCCAAGGAAAGTAACAAAACAACTGTTACTTGTTACACAGTCATGAGAGTCATGAGAGTGCTCTATGCTGTTATATGTAAACACTGGGGTAAAATCTGCTCTATGCTGTTATATGTAGACACTGGGGTAAAATCTGCTCTATGCTGTTATATGTAGACACTGGGGTAAAATCTGCTCTATGTGTGTTATATGTAGACACTGGGGTAAAATCTGCTCTATGCTGTTATATGTAAACACTGGGGTAAAATCTGCTCTATGCTGTTATATGTAGACACTGGGGTAAAATCTGCTCTATGCTGTTATATGTAGACACTGGGGTAAAATCTGCTCTATGTGTGTTATATGTAGACACTGGGGTAAAATCTGCTCTATGTGTGTTATATGTAGACACTGGGGTAAAATCTGCTCTATGTGTGTTATATGTAGGCACTGGGGTAAAATCTGCTCTATGCTGTTATATGTAAACACTGGGGTAAAATCTGCTCTATGTGTGTTATATGTAGACACTGGGGTAAAATCTGCTCTATATGTGTTATATGTAGGCACTGGCGTAAAATCTGCTCTATGTGTGTTATATGTAGACACTGGGGTAAAATCTGCTCTATGCTGTTATATGTAAACACTGGGGTAAAATCTGCTCTATGTGTGTTATATGTAGACACTGGGGTAAAATCTGCTCTATGTGTGTTATATGTAGGCACTGGGGTAAAATCTGCTCTATGTGTGTTATATGTAGACACTGGGGTAAATTCTGCTCTATTTGTGTTATATGTAGACACTTGGGTAAAATCTGCTCTATGTGTGTTATATGTAGACACTGGGGTAAATTCTGCTCTATGCTGTTATATGTAGACACTGGGGTAAAATCTGCTCTATGTGTGTTATATGTAGACACTGGGGTAAAATCTGCTCTATGTGTGTTATATGTAGACACTGGGGTAAAATCTGCTCTATGTGTGTTATATGTAGACACTGGGGTAAAATCTGCTCTATGTGTGTTATATGTAGACACTGGGGTAAAATCTGCTCTATGTGTGTTATATGTAGACACTGGGGTAAAATCTGCTCTATGTGTGTTATATGTAGACACTGGGGTAAAATCTGCTCTATGCTGTTATATGTAGACACTGGGGTAAAATCTGCTCTATGTGTGTTATATGTAGACACTGGGGTAAAATCTGCTCTATGTGTGTTATATGTAGACACTGGGGTAAAATCTGCTCTATGTGTGTTATATGTAGACACTGGGGTAAAATCTGCTCTATGTGTGTTATATGTAGACACTGGGGTAAATTCTGCTCTATGTGTGTTATATGTAGACACTGGGGTAAAATCTGCTCTATGCTGTTATATGTAGACACTGGGGTAAAATCTGCTCTATGTGTGTTATATGTAGACACTGGGGTAAAATCTGCTCTATGTGTGTTATATGTAGACACTGGGGTAAAATCTGCTCTATGTGTGTTATATGTAGACACTATGTGTGTTATATGTAGACACTGGGGTAAATTCTGCTCTATGTGTGTTATATGTAGACACTGGGGTAAAATCTGCTCTATGCTGTTATATGTAGACACTGGGGTAAATTCTGCTCTATGTGTGTTATATGTAGACACTGGGGGTAAAATCTGCTCTATGTGTGTTATATGTAGACACTGGGGTAAAATCTGCTCTATGTGTGTTATATGTAGACACTGGGGTAAAATCTGCTCTATGTGTGTTATATGTAGACACTGGGGTAAAATCTGCTCTATGTGTGTTATATGTAGACACTGGGGTAAAATCTGCTCTATGCTGTTATATGTAGACACTGGGGTAAATTCTGCTCTATGTGTGTTATATGTAGACACTGGGGTAAAATCTGCTCTATGTGTGTTATATGTAGACACTGGGGTAAAATCTGCTCTATGTGTGTTATATGTAGACACTGGGGTAAAATCTGCTCTATGTGTGTTATATGTAGACACTGGGGTAAATTCTGCTCTATGTGTGTTATATGTAGACACTGGGGTAAAATCTGCTCTATGTGTGTTATATGTAGACACTGGGGTAAAATCTGCTCTATGTGTGTTATATGTAGACACTGGGGTAAAATCTGCTCTATGTGCTGTTATATGTAGACACTGGGGTAAAATCTGCTCTATGTGTGTTATATGTAGACACGGGGGTAAAATCTGCTCTATGGGTGTTATATGTAGACACTGGGGTAAAATCTGCTCTATGGATGTTAGACACTGGGGTAAAATCTGCTCTATGTGTGTTATATGTAGACATTGGGGTAAAATCTGCTCTATGTGTGTTATATGTAGACACTGGGGTAAATCTGCTCTATGTGTGTTATATGTAGACACTGGGGTAAAATCTGCTCTATGTGTGTTATATGTAGACACTGTGGTAAATTCTGCTCTATGCTGTTATATGTAGACACTGGGGTAAAATCTGCGCTATGTGTGTTATATGTAGACACTGGGGTAAAATCTGCTCTATGTGTGTTATATGTAGACACTGGGGTAAATTCTGCTCTATGTGTGTTATATGTAGACACTGGGGTAAAATCTGCTCTATGTGTGTTATATGTAGACACTGGGGTAAATTCTGCTCTGTGCTGTTATATGTAGACACTGGGGTAAATTCTGCTCTATGTGTGTTAAATGTAGACACTGGGGTAAAATCTGCTCTATGTGTGTTATATGTAGACACTGGGGTAAATTCTGCTCTATTTGTGTTATATGTAGACACTGGGGTAAAATCTGCTCTATGTGTGTTATATGTAGACACTGGGGTAAATTCTGCTCTATGCTGTTATAAGTAGACACTGGGGTAAATTCTGCTCTATGTTGTTATATGTAGACACTGGGGTAAAATCTGCTCTGTGTGTTATATGTAGACACTGGGGTAAATTCTGCTCTATGTGTGTTATATGTAGACACTGGGGTAAAATTCCGATTATCCTAATATTATGACGGAATAATCTAGATTTTATTAAAGAGACAGAGACGAATATTTTGCTTATAACTTTTCTTTACTGCTTAACAGCTTTTCAAAGTATAACATATAAACTGCCATCATTTAAAAGAAAAAACATAAATAACATCCAATGAGAATAGGATAACATAGGACAGTATTTGAATGTCCAGTAAACAGTAATAGGTATAAATAGTCCAAGTAGACAGTTAAACATCCTCTTTTCTGTTTGATGTGATGAAGAAGAAAATTATTGGAAGAAGGAAGAAACAAAATTCAGAAAAAATGCAACAATGACAAGGCCAAACGAATCCCTCGTGGAATGAACGGGTTAGTCAAACTTGATCTAGAAGACAACTTTGGAATTGGTGAATTCAGAAAATCCGAAGAAAAATTTATAGAGTCTTCTCTCTTAAATTCCTGGAGTTGAAGAAGGTGGGGCTGAAAATATATATAAAAATGATTAAATAATAAATATAAAATATATAGGGAGGGAATAATAATAAACAATGAAAGAGGTGGGAAAATATTCGTCTCTGTCTCTTTAATAAAATCTAGATTATTCCGTCATAATATTAGGATAATCGGAATTTTATTACAAGGACAGAGACTTCATATTTTGCTAGTTTAAAGCAAACAAAACATTAAGATACCAGGTGGTGTGGAATAGAAGAAATAGGTTTAAAATAAAATTGACGAAAAACAGAATCAGAGGACCAATCTGCTGCATTCAAAATATCTTGTAAAGAAGCAGATTTTGAGAAAGCTTTAGAAGCTGAGGATCCTCTAACTGAATGAGAAGTAAAAAATGTATCCACACCAGCTTGCATCATAATCCATTTAACCCACCTACTAATAGTAGTAGAAGAAACAGGAGAGTGAGGAAGAGAAAAGGAAATCAAAAGTTGACTAGAAGAAGAATTTCGAAGAGAAATAGTTTTAGATTCATAGATTTTTAAACAAGATACAACACAAAGTTTAGGCTGTTCATAGAAATAAGGGTAAAATATAGAAGAGGATAAAGTTTTTGTACGTCTAGACAAGGAGAAAATGACACCATGAGGAGAAAACATCTTTGCATCATAATCTATAGCTCTAACATCTGAAATTCTTTTACATGATAAAAGACATAATAATGTAGCTAATTTACATGTAAGTTGTTTTAATGATAAATCAGAGTTATCAGGCCAAGATTTAAAAATGTTTATAACTAAGTCTACATCCCAAAAATATTTGTATCTTGGTACTGGAGGTTTTTTAACTCTAATAGCCTTCAGAAGTTTACATATAGTAACATGTTGACCTATAGGAGTATTATGAAGAAGTTCATGTCCAGCTGAAATAGCAGAACGTGCAACATTAATTGATCTGTAAGCCAAACCAGCCTCAAATAAAGAAGTGAGATAATTAATGACTTCATTTAAAGGGGCTGAAAAGGGATCCAGACTCCTGATACTGCACCAGCTAGACCATTTAGACCAGGAGGAAAGATAACATTTTTTGGTTCCTGGTGCCCAAGACTCTTGAAGGAGGAGTTTAGCTCCTGACGAAAGACCATCGGAGGACCAGGATCCCCTGAAATGTTCCAAGCAATAAGTTGAAGGGAACCTAGAAGAATTAGTTCGTGAAACTCTCCTATGGGATTTGTGAGGAGGTCTTGTTGAAGAGGAATTAATATTGGAGGAAGGAAAGACATCTCCAGAAGAGAAGGGAACCAAGATTGAGTTGGCCACCAAGGAGTTATTAGAAGGAGAGATAATAGATTCCTTTTCACAAATGAGATTGTTCGAGGAATCATCGAAAAAGGTGGAAATGCATAAGCTCCTTTGACTGGCCAGTGTTGTAGGAATGCGTCTGTCGCTAATGCTTTGGGATCTGGTCTCCAACTGAAAAAGGGAAGAATTTGAAAATTCAGACGAGAGGCAGAAAGATCTATAGAAAAAGGACCTCTCAGAGATTGTAAAATAAGAAAAATATTTCTGTTCAATTTCCAGTCGCTGGCATCCAATAAATATCGAGAACCCCAATCTGCAGCTTGATTGTTGAGACCTGGTAAATATTCTGCTTGCAGAAAAATATTTTGAGAAAGACATAGATGAATAAAATCCTTGGTAAGATTGGATAAAATCTTTGAAGTCGTACCTCCTAAACGATTGACATATTTGACTGCTGAAATATTGTCCATCCGAAGGAGAATTGAAATTGGTTGATTGTTTTTTACAAAACTTTGAACTGCAAAAGAGCCTGCTAAAAGTTCTAGACAATTGATATGAAGATTCTTCTCTGGCCAAGACCATTTTCCTCCTGTAATATGAGGGCTGCATCTTGCACCCCAACCTGATTTGCTTGCATCCGATTCCAGAATAATGTCTGGAGATTTCCCGAAAATTGCTTTGCCATTCCATGCTTCTATGTTTGCAAGCCACCATTGTAATTCTATTCTGGCTTCCTCTGACAAAGAGATTTTGTGGAAATAGGAGAAACCTTGACGAAGATATTGAATCTTCAATCTTTGAAGGGCTCTGTAATGAAGAGGAGCTGGGAAAATAGCTTGAATTGAAGCCGACAAAAGTTCTATAATTCGAGCAAGAAAGCGAATGGGAAAAAGATCTCTTTTGAGAAGATACATAATTTCTTTCTTTATTTTCTTTATTTTCTCTAATGGAAGACTCAATGTAGCAGATTGAGTATTGATATGAAAACCTAAGAAGATAAGATTCTGGGAAGGAATAAGAACAGATTTTTTTAAATTTATGATAAAACCTAAGTTCTGAAGGAGAGAAATAGTGAGGTGTAAATGATCCAGAAGTTGAGAATAATCTTGGTGGAGTAAAAGAATATCGTCTAAATAAATAATTAGACGAACACCTCTTGTTCTCAACCAAGCTACAACAGGTTTTAAAACTTTCGTAAAAGCCCAAGGAGCTGAAGAAAGACCAAAAGGGAGACAAGAAAATTGCCAAACACAATCTTTCCAAAGGAAGCGAAGATAATTTCTGAAGTCTGGATGAATAGGAATGGTTAGATAAGCATCTTTTAAATCCAGGCGAACCAACCAGTCGAAATCTAGAAGACAATCTCTGAGAAGATGAATACCCTCCATTTTGAAGTGATTGTATTCTAGAAAACAATTTAAATCTCTTAAATTTATTACAGGTCGAAAAGATCCTTCTTTCTTCTTCACCAGAAACATATTGCTGATGAAGGAGTTTGAAGGGAAAGGTACTTTTTCTATTGCTTCTTTTTCTAAGAGGTCTTGTAATTCTAGATTCAAAAGGGACAAATCTAATTGGGAAAATTTTATTGGATTTGGAAGAAATGTTTGAATCGGAGGGGAAGTGAAAATTAAATGAAGACCTGAAATTGTCTGTAGAACCCAAGGGTCTGAAGTAATAAGGTGCCAATTTTGAATAAAAAGGGCTAATCTTCCTCCTATTCTTTTTTGGGAAAAAGGAGTGAGTAGAGAGATGTGAGAACTTACCTGAGAAAGGTCTGCGGGATGATCTGTTTCTGAAGTTCCGATTTGCCCATTGTCTGTTCCTTGATGGTAAGAAATATGAAAGGGAAGTTGCTGGAGAGGGCATGTTTTGAAAATAGGACCGGGAGATTGCTGGGGTACGGCTGGGAAAGCGGCCCCTGCCTTTCCCAGCCCTGTCAAAAAGTCTATTTTGCTGAGGATAAAATATTTTTCTAGTACTCATTTTAATTTTGTTAAGAGAATTAAAACTATTAACATAATGACCCAGTTCTTTCAGTCCGGCGTCACCAAAAAGTAACCCATTAGTTTTAGGGCCCATCTCAGTTAAAGCGAAGTCAGAGATTTTAGGATCAATACGTCTTAGAACAATGCGTCTACGTTGTGAGGCTAAAGACGTGTTAGCGTCACCTACTAAATAAACAACTCTCTGAATCCATTCTCTTAAAATGTAAGGATCAACATGTAAGTCTACAGAAATAGCCTCTTCAGAGATTTCAAACAATTTTGTTACAGGTCCTAAAACATCAAGTAGTTTATCTTGGCATGCTTTTAAATAACGGTCAGGACCTTTTCTCAAATTAAAATCTTTAGAACCAATAAATTTTAATAAATTTACATCAATTTCAGGTGTTAAATGAGTATTATGAGGAAGGTCAGGCCTAGGGCATTCTGCCTTCAGAGTAGATTTTGTTTTCTTAGATAATGGTTTCCTGATATAATAATCTAGAAACTTCGCAACACGTTTAGATGGTCTCCATTGGGAGGATCTAGGATGTTGGAGTTCATCAGGATCAGTAAATAAATCTCCTTTATTATCAATGAGTTTAGGTTTAGGAGAATTAGAAATTTTTCTCTTTTTCTTTTTAGATTCTTCTTCAGAAGAAGAATCAATAATATCTGTAAAATTATTATCATCGTTATTATCATCATTATTATCATCCTTATCATCATTCTTAAATTCTTCATCAGAAAAATCATAGGAGTCATTTGACTCAGTTGTAGAAACTAAGTCTACATGTTTTCTGTAATCAATTATTTTCTGAAATTGAGAAGCAGATTCAGAATCAGATTCTGAGTTAGAAATATCATCACGTTTTTGTAATGTAGAATCTTTATTGTCTGAACCAGGCAGACGTAAAACAGACTTTAATTGTCTTTTTAGATTTTTTAGGTAAAGGTTTATGTATAATATGTTTTGTTTTCTTAGAAGTCTTTTTGTGAACAGCAGACTGAGAACTATTAACTGTAGCAATAACACTTTGCATCTGTTCAGACATTTGCTGTTTAAATTTCTCCATGGATAAAATAATATTACTTAAATTTGTTTCATTTAAAGATGGAGATGTATCTTGAAACATTTCAATTAAATATAGGATAATAAACTGTAAAAAATAATCTCAAAAGATATAATTTAAAATTATATAAGGAACAAAACTAAATATAAAATTTTAAACCAAATAAAATTAGTCAAAAAAGATCCTTAAACCACTTAACTATAGAATTAAATGCACAACAGTTCAAAGAACAAATAAAGAAACAATTGTTGCTAATCACAGTAAACTAGTTGAGCAGAAAAACTGTCAGAGTCTTGTCAGGGCGTAGCTGAATGAGGTAATGAGGAGGCGGGAGATTGTGAGTGAAGGGAAACCTAAAAGGAGGCAAGAAAATGAGTCCCGTGACGTAAGAGAGAAAGAAGCAAAGGAAATGGCGGGCGGAGCCTAAGACAGTTACAGGGAACAAACGAGCAGAGTAAGCAAGGAAACAACTGTAAAGGGGGAATAGCAGAAAACGGATCTAGCGAAAATGCTAAATAAAATAAAAGCGAATGAAAAAAGCGCTTTAAAAAGAAAGTAAAAAACGGAGCAATTAAAATCAATGTTAAACAAAATAAAATAACAAACGGCAGTAACATAAAGATAATAACATGAAATAGACCTCAAAACACCTATACATAAGTATAAAAGTATACAGTATGCAAATAAAAAAACGAAAGGAACAAAGTTTTATTAACCATATATGAGAGCAAAAATAATAATACTTATCTTTGTCAAGCAGCAAAAGAAAAGAGGATGTTTAACTGTCTACTTGGACTATTTATACCTATTACTGTTTACTGGACATTCAAATACTGTCCTATGTTATCCTATTCTCATTGGATGTTATTTATGTTTTTTCTTTTAAATGATGGCAGTTTATATGTTATACTTTGAAAAGCTGTTAAGCAGTAAAGAAAAGTTATAAGCAAAATATGAAGTCTCTGTCCTTGTAATAAAATCTGCTCTATGCTGTTATATGTAGACACTGGGGTAAAATCTGCTCTATGTGTGTTATATGTAGACACTGGGGTAAAATCTGCTCTATGTGTGTTATATGTAGACACTGGGGTAAAATTCGGATTATCCTAAGTTATGAAGGTATAATCTAGATTTTATTAAAGACACAGAGACGAGTATTTTGCATTCTCTCTCTTTACTACTCAAATGCAGTTTTTTAAAGTATACATAAACATACAATAAACTGTCAAAATTTTGAAAATGAGACAGTAAAACAAATAACATATCAGTGACCAATGAAATTAGAGAACTGATTAAACTAAAACCACATAGCCAATCAGGTTAGTAATGAATCCTATAAACTGTCCAATATACAGTAAGATATCCTCTTTCTTTGTAACTGTAGAAGGAAACAAGAAGTCCATAATGAGGAAGTAGTTCCAGACGAGAAGACAGCAGACAACCATGAAGAGAAGAACTTTGAATTGAAGAATCATCCATGAAGAAAACTCCATCTTATCAGGAAAGAATGAAAATCCTCTTGAAGACTGTATAGAATGAGGAAAACTTTCTTGAAGTTTCGTCTCTTCACAGAGATGAGATGGAGCAAAACCACTTAGGATAATATCTTTATAGTTGATTGGTAACTGAAATAAATATACAAGATATGTTAGTAATAAGATAAAACAAATAAGGGTGGGAACAAAACCATATAATAATATAATCAGAGGAGGGAAAATACTCGTCTCTGTGTCTTTAATAAAATCTAGATTATACCTTCATAACTTAGGATAATCCGAATTTTATTACAAGACCAGAGACTCATATTTTGCTAGTTTAAAGCAACTAACAAAATAAATTAAGCGAGGCGTGTTCAATGGGTTTAAAGTAAAATTGTTTAAAAATAGAATCAGAAGACCAGTCAGCTGCATCCAAGATTTGTTGAAGGGTGGCAGCTTTCAAAAATGCTTTAGAAGCGGCTGATCCTCTAACAGAGTGAGCGGAAAAAGAAACATCAATACCTGCTTCACTCATAACCCATTTAACCCACCTGGCTATAGAAGTAGAGGATACAGGATAATGAGGAGGAATAAAAGATAACAAAAGTTGATTGGAAGTAGGAATACGAAAAGAAGAAGTTCTGCGTTCATACTCTTTGAGACATACAACCACACAGAGAAGAGGTTCAGAAGGTAAGTAAGGATAGAATATTGAGGTTGAAAAAGATTTAGTTCTTTTAGATATGAAGAAAGTAACACCTTCAGGGGTAAAACGTTTAGAATTAAAATCTAAAGCTCTAACATCAGAAACTCTACGAAAAGAAATTAAACATAAAAGGGTAGCCAATTTAGAGGTAAGTTGTTTCAATGATAAAAATTCATTAGAAGGCCAAGATTTAAAAAGAGAAAAAATAAGATCAACATCCCAAAAAGAAGAATATTTAGGAGTCGGAGGTCTTTTGAGTTTGATTGCTTTCATTAATTTACAAATTAAAGGATGTTGACCTACAGGAAAATTATTTATAAAAGAATGTTTAGCCGAAATGGCAGATCTAGAAACGTTGATGGTTCTGTAAGCTAAACCTGAATCAAAAAGTGAAGTTAGGAAATTAATGATGTAGATTATATCTGTTGAAAGGGGATCCAAACTTCTTTCCACGCACCAGCCAGACCATCTGGTCCATGCGGAAAAATAGCATTTTTTGGTCCCGGGGGCCAATGAGTCTGCGAGGAGTTCTTGAGCTTGTTGTGATAAACCTTGGGGAAATGAAGATTGCCCGAAATTGACCATGCTATGAGACGAAGAGATCCTTGAAGAATAAGTTCGTGAGGAAGACCTTCTGGATCTGACAAGAGAAGCGGAAAAACCGGAAGAAGAAGAGGATGGTTGACAGATAATTCTAGAAGAGATGGGTACCAGGGTTGAGATGGCCAAAGGGGAGTGATTAGGAGAATTGAAAGAAGATCCCGACGGACTACTGATATGGTTCTCTGAATCATGGAGAATGGTGGAAACGCATAAGCTGTCTGGAGAGGCCAGGGGTGGAGAAATGCATCGATCGCCAATGCCTCTGGATCTGGACGCCAACTGAAATAAGGACAAATCTGATGATTCAGTCTCGAAGCAAACAGATCCATTGAAAAAGGACCTCTGAGAGATTGAAGCGAAAGAAAAACTTGGTGATGAAGTTTCCAATCGCTTGAATCTGTCAGATATCGAGATCCCCAATCCGCCGCTATATTGGATAAACCTGGAATGTATTCCGCTTTTACAGAAATATTTCTGTCCAAGCAAAGATGAATGAATTCTTTCGTAATAATTGACAAATCCCTCGATTTTGTACCACCGAGGCGATTCAAATAGCGAACTGCAGAAATATTGTCCATTCTGAGTAAAATGGACACAGGAGAAGAACTTTTGACAAAACTCTTGACTGCAAAAGAGCCTGCCAAAAGTTCTAAGCAATTGATGTGAAAACGCTTTTCTTCTGAAGACCATTTTCCTCCTGTGATTGAGGGACCACAACGAGCGCCCCAACCCGAGCGACTGGCATCGGATTCTATGATAAGATCTGGAGATTTTCCGAAAATGGCTCTCCCGTTCCAAGCTTCTATATGGGATAGCCACCATAAAAGTTCCTCTTTGGCTTCTGAAGAAAGAGGGATTTGATGGGAATATGAAAGACCTTTTTGGAGATGAAAAATTTTTAAACGTTGAAGTTCCCTGTAATGAAGAGGAGCAGGGAAAATAGCCTGAATAGAGGATGAAAGTAACCCAACTATTCTGGCTATAGTCCTGATGGGAACCAATGGTAAAGAAAGGGTTCTTGAAATCTCTTTCTTGATATTCACAATTTTTTCTCTGGGAAGACTTAATGTAGCTTTCGAAGTGTCTATTTTGAAACCTAAAAAGGTTAGAGATTTGGTTGGAAGAAGAACAGATTTCTCTTTGTTGATCAAGAAACCTAAATTTTCTAAAATGAAAGTAGTAAGTTGGAGTTGAGACTTTAACGTGGCAGAGTTCTGATTCATAATCAAGATATCGTCTAAATAGATGATGAGTCGAACACCTCGAAGACGAAGCCAAGTAATTATAGGTTTCATTATTTTGGTAAAAATCCAAGGGGCTGAAGATAGACCGAAAGGCATGCAAGTGAAACTCCAATACTTTTCTTCCCAAACAAAAGTTAGAAATTTCCTGTGTTCTTGAGCTACAGGAACTGTCAGATAAGCATCTGTCAGATCTAATCTGACTAGAAAATCGTTGTCTAAAAGGCAATCTCTGAGAAGATGAATACCTTCCATTTTGAAATGTTGATAAGCAACAAAGGCGTTTAGAGATCTTAGATTTATAACTGGACGAAAAAGGCCGTTTTTCTTTTTTACGAGAAAAAGATTGCTGAGAAAACAATTTTGAGGATTTAAAACTTGTTCTATTGCTTGTTTTAATAAAAGGTTTGAAATTTCGTTTTGAACCAAATTTCTGTCTGAAACAGAAAACTTTATTGGAAGGGGAATAGAATTTTGAAATGGAGGAGAAATAAAATCTATAAAAAGACCTGAAACAGTTTGAAGAACCCATTGATCTGAAGTTATCATGTTCCAATTGTGTGTGAAAAGAGATAATCTGCCTCCTATTATGTTTTGGGAAGAAACCTGAGGAGGAAGAAAAAGAAGATTTACCTTGAGGTGTGCGGGATCTTTGCCTCGAACGTTGAATTCTTGGGTTCCAGAATCTTCCTCTAGATGGAAAGAAGCCTGAGGAGACTGGATTCTGAAATTGTCTCTGATTGTGAAATTGTTGAAAGGCAAATTGAGACCTGTTTGGGAATGAAGCACGGCCGGGAAAGCGGCCTCTACCTTTCCCAGCCTGCTCAGAAAAACGATCCTGGTGAAAGATCTTTTTCATTGATGTTCTCACTTTATTAAGATTGGAGAACGTATTTACATAACTATTTAACTCTTTTACAAAAGTGTCTCCAAACAAAAGGCCATTTGTATCAGAATGAATTTCGTTAATTGCAAAATCGCAAACCCTGGGGTCAATTCTTCTAAGGATATTACGTCTGCGTTCAGTGTATATCGCAGAATTGGCATTCCCTAAAAATGAGAGCATTCTCTGAAGCCATTCTCTAACGATGACTGGGTCTAAAAGAGTATTGTCATAAACAGCTTGTTCAGATAATTCAAAAAGTTTTGCTAAAGGACCAATTGTGTCAAGCATTTTATCTTGACAAATTTTCCAGGCCCTGTCCATACCTTTCTTTAATTTGAAACCTGGGGACCCTATAAATTTTAAAATCTTTGGATCTACTTCAGGGGTAATGTTTGAATTATTGGGAAGAATTGGTCTAGGACATTCAGCCCTCATTTTATTTCTAGAATCTCTTTTTAAAGGTTGGCGAAGCTGGTAATCAATAAAGTCTGCAATATCAGATGAGGGGCACCATTCTGCAGATCTAGGATGATGTAAATCATCCGCATTAAACCTAGGATTACCTAGACAATCAAAAAATTCTACTTTTTTAGACTCCAAATGTTTAGATTTTTTAAGTGATTTTTTGAATTTTTTAATCTTTGGAGAGGCCAAAGAATTTTCAGAAGAGGAATGAGATAAATCATCCTCAGATTGAATTGAATTCAGAGATGAATCTGAATTAATTTCTGTATCTGAACAAATTTCACAATTATCATCATTGGCCAAAGCCTCTCCCATTAGTGACCTCTTGGGAGTAGAGGAAATAGCAGGTGTTTTTCTTCCTTTCCTGCAAGGAACAGCAGAGCCAGAAACAAGCTGGCGAGATTTCTTTACCAATTTTTTACTCGTTTTGATACCACTTGAAATTGTTCGTTTTCTTTTAGTAGCCTTTTTTGAAGAATTATCAATTAAAAATGTAATTTTTTCCAGCATAGAGTTCATGGAGGTATCAATCATTTTTTGTACACTCTCACAACTAAGTGAAGGGTTAATGTCTGAGGATTGAGACATGTTGAATAAAATATAAATAAAAATTTAAATATATAAATTTTTTATATAATAATGTTATGAATAATAAAATCTATAATGTATTAAAATAATAAATTCAACTATTTGGACTTTCTAATAAAATAATAATAAATAGAAATGACCCCAAAGTATGAAGTAAAACAAAAAAATTGAGGGTATTTAAATGTAATGTAATTAAATCAACAGTAGATGGAGACAAAACCTTGTAAAAGTTTAAAAAGTAAGGTAAAATTAAAGAGTAAACAATCCGGATCGCAACAAAGTATTTTTTAGCCCTCACAGTAACGGCAAACAGCTGTTATAAAGAAGAGGGCGGGAAAATACGCAGCTGACAACTACGTAGGAGAAGGGAGATATTGCGCATGCGCAACAAAGCCGACAACCACAATATGGACGTCGGAGCTAGCGCAGAAGAAAGGGAAACGCCGGTACTTAAAACAGGAAGGGAAAAGGTAAACGAGCATAGAAAAGAAAAACAATGCAAGTAAATTAAAACAACCAACGAAAAAGAAATATAGAGAATAACCAACGAAATATTTATTTTAATATAAACGAAAAAGGTAAAATAAAAACGAAAAAACGAATAATAATAAATATATTATATAGAAACACTAATGAAAATAGGAAATAAAATATGATAAAAAGATACAACAAATAATGTTTATTAACACAGAGCTTAATACTTATCTTTTCCTGAGCAGTAAAAGAAAGAGGATATCTTACTGTATATTGGACAGTTTATAGGATTCATTACTAACCTGATTGGCTATGTGGTTTTAGTTTAATTAGTTCTCTAATTTCATTGGTCACTGATATGTTATTTGTTTTACTGTCTCATTTTCAAAATTTTGACAGTTTATTGTATGTTTATGTATACTTTAAAAAACTGCATTTGAGTAGTAAAGAGAGAGAATGCAAAATATGAGTCTCTGGTCTTGTAATAAAATCTGCTCTATGTTGTTATATGTAGACACTGGGGTAAAATCTGCTCTATGTGTGTTATATGTAGACACTGGGGTAAAATCTGCTCTATGTGTGTTATATGTAGACACTGGGGTAAAATCTGCTCTACAGGGAGTGCAGAATTATTTGGCAAGTTGTATTTTTGAGGATTAATTTTATTATTGAACAACAACCATGTTCTCAATGAACCCAAAAAACTCATTAATATCAAAGCTGAATAGTTTTGGAAGTAGTTTTTAGTTTGTTTTTAGTTATAGCTATTTTAGGGGGATATCTGTGTGTGCAGGTGACTATTACTGTGCATAATTATTAGGCAACTTAACAAAAAACAAATATATACCCATTTCAATTATTTATTTTTACCAGTGAAACCAATATAACATCTCAACATTCACAAATATACATTTCTGACATTCAAAAACAAAACAAAAACAAATCAGTGACCAATATAGCCACCTTGCTTTGCAAGGACACTCAAAAGCCTGCCATCCATGGATTCTGTCAGTGTTTTGATCTGTTCACCATCAACATTGCATGCAGCAGCAACCACAGCCTCCCAGACACTGTTCAGAGTGGTGTACTGTTTTCCCTCCTTGTAAATCTCACATTTGATGATGGACCACAGGTTCTCAATGGGGTTAAGATCAGATGAACAAGGAGGCCATGTCATTAGATTTTCTTCTTTTATACCCTTTCTTGCCAGCCACGCTGTGGAGTACTTGGACGCGTGTGATGGAGCATTGTCCTGCATGAAAATCATGTTTTTCTTGAAGGATGCAGACTTCTTCCTGTACCACTGCTTGAAGAAGGTGTCTTCCAGAAACTGGCAGTAGGACTGGGAGTTGAGCTTGACTCCATCCTCAACCCGAAAAGGCCCCACAAGCTCATCTTTGATGATACCAGCCCAAACCAGTACTCCACCTCCACCTTGCTGGCGTCTGAGCCGGACTGGAGCTCTCTGCCCTTTACCAATCCAGCCACGGGTCCATCCATCTGGCCCATCAAGACTCACTCTCATTTAATCAGTCCATAAAACCTTAGAAAAATCAATCTTGAGATATTTCTTGGCCCAGTTTTGACGTTTCAGCTTGTGTGTCTTGTTCAGTGGTGGTCGTCTTTCAGCCTTTCTTACCTTGGCCATGTCTCTGAGTATTGCACACTTTGTGCTTTTGGGCACTCCAGTGATGTTGCAGCTCTGAAATATGGCCAAACTGGTGGCAAGTGGCAACTTGGCAGCTGCATGCTTGACTTTTCTCAGTTCATGGGCAGTTATTTTGCGCCTTGGTTTTTCCACACGCTTCTTGTGACCCTGTTGACTATTTTGAATGAAACGCTTGATTGTTCGATGATCACGCTTCAGAAGCTTTGCAATTTTAAGAGTGCTGCATCCCTCTGCAAGATATCTCACAATTTTTGACTTTTCTGAGCCTGTCAAGTCCTTCTTTTGACCCATTTTGCCAAAGGAAAGGAAGTTGCCTAATAATTATGCACACCTGATATAGGGTGTTGATGTCATTAGACCACACCCCTTCTCATTACAGAGATGCACATCACCTAATATGCTTAATTGGTAGTAGGCTTTCGAGCCTATACAGCTTGGAGTAAGACAACATGCATAAAGAGGATGATGTAGTCAAAATACTCATGCCTAATAATTCTGCACTCCCTGTATGTGTGTTATATGTAGACACTGGGGTAAATTCTGCTCTATGTGTGTTATATGTAGACACTGGGGTAAAATCTGCTCTATGTGTGTTATATGTAGACACTGGGGTAAAATCTGCTCTATGTGTGTTATATGTAGACACTGGGGTAAATTCTGCTCTATGTGTGTTATATGTAGACACTGGGGTAAATTCTGCTCTATGTGTGTTATATGTAGACACTGGGGTAAAATCTGCTCTATGCTGTTATATGTAGACACTGGGGTAAAATCTGCTCTATGTGTGTTATATGTAGACACTGGGGTAAAATCTGCTCTATGTGTGTTATATGTAGACACTGGGGTCAATTCTGCTCTATGTGTGTTATATGTAGACACTGGGGTAAAATCTGCTCTATGCTGTTATATGTAGACACTGGGGTAAATTCTGCTCTATGTGTGTTATATGTAGACACTGGGGTAAAATCTGCTCTATGTATGTTATATGTAGACACTGGGGTAAAATCTGCTCTATGTGTGTTATATGTAGACACTGGGGTAAAATCTGCTCTATGTGTGTTATATGTAGACACTGGGGTAAATTCTGCTCTATGTGTGTTATATGTAGACACTGGGGTAAAATCTGCTCTATGCTGTTATATGTAGACACTGGGGTAAAATCTGCTCTATGTGTGTTATATGTAGACACTGGGGTAAAATCTGCTCTATGTGTGTTATATGTAGACACTGGGGTAAAATCTGCTCTATGTGTGTTATATGTAGATACTGGGGTAAAATCTGCTCTATGTGTGTTATATGTAGACACTGGGGTAAAATCTGCTCTATGCTGTTATATGTAGACACTGGGGTAAAATCTGCTCTATGTGTGTTATATGTAGACACTGGGGTAAAATCTGCTCTATGCTGTTATATGTAGACACTGGGGTAAAATCTGCTCTATGCTGTTATATGTAGACACTGGGGTAAATTCTGCTCTATGTGTGTTATATTTAGACACTGGGGTAAAATCTGCTCTATGTGTGTTATATGTAGACACTGGGGTAAATTCTGCTCTATGTGTGTTATATGTAGACACTGGGGTAAATTCTGCTCTATGTGTGTTATATGTAGACACTGGGGTAAAATCTGCTCTATGTGTGTTATATGTAGACACTGGGGTAAAATCTGCTCTATGTGTGTTATATGTAGACACTGGGGTAAATTCTGCTCTATGTGTGTTATATGTAGACACTGGGGTAAAATCTGCTCTATGTGTGTTATATGTAGACACTGGGGTAAATTCTGCTCTATGTGTGTTATATGTAGACACTGGGGTAAAATCTGCTCTATGTGTGTTATATGTAGACACTGGGGTAAAATCTGCTCTATGTGTGTTATATGTAGACACTGGGGTAAAATCTGCTATATGCTGTTATATGTAGACACTGGGGTAAATTCTGCTCTATGTGTGTTATATGTAGACACTTGGGTAAAATCTGCTCTTCGTTTGCACTGCCAATCATGGGGTGTAAATCACTGTTCTGTCTGTACCACTAGCAGCTGTGTATGAGTCAGATCACTGTTTTGTGTGTACCACTAGCAGCTGTGTGTGAGTCAGATCACTGTTCTGTCTGTACCACTAGCAGCTGTGTATGAGTCAGATCACTGTTTTGTGTGTACCACTAGCAGCTGTGTGTGAGTCAGATCACTGTTCTGTCTGTACCACTAGCAGCTGTGTGTGAGTCAGATCACTGTTCTGTCTGTACCACTAGCAGCTGTGTATGAGTCAGATCACTGTTCTGTCTGTACCACTAGCAGCTGTGTGTGAGTCAGATCACTGTTCTGTCTGTACCACTAGCAGCTGTGTGTGAGTCAGATCACTGTTCTGTGTGTCACTGACAGCTGTGTATGAGTCAGATCACTGTTCTGTGTGTACCACTAGCAGCTGTGTATGAGTCAGATCACTGTTCTGTGTGTACCACTGACAGCTGTGTATGAGTCAGATCACTGTTCTGTGTGTACCACTGACAGCTGTGTATGAGTCAGATCACTGTTCTGTCTGTACCACTGACAGCTTTGTATGAGTCAGATCACTGTTCTGTGTGTACCACTGACAGCTGTGTATGAGTCAGATCACTGTTCTGTGTGTACCACTCACAGCTGTGTATGAGTCAGATCACTGTTCTGTGTGTACCACTCACAGCTGTGTATGAGTCAGATCACTGTTCTGTGTGTACCACTGACAACTGTGTATGAGTCAGATCACTGTTCTGTGTGTACCACTAGCAGCTGTGTATGAGTCAGATCACTGTTCTGTGTGTACCACTGACAGCTGTGTATGAGTCAGATCACTGTTCGGTCTGTACCACTGACAGCTTTGTATGAGTCAGATCACTTTTCTGTGTGAACCACTGACAGCTGTGTATGAGTCAGATCACTGTTCTGTGTGTACCACTGACAGCTGTGTATGAGTCAGATCACTGTTCTGTGTGTACCACTAGCAGCTGTGTGTGAGTCAGATCACTCTTCTGTCTGTACCACTAGCAGCTGTGTATGAGTCAGATCACTGTTCTGTGTGTACCACTGACAGCTGTGTATGAGTCAGATCACTGTTCTGTGTGTACCACTAGCAGCTGTGTATGAGTCAGATCACTATTCTGTGTGTTCCACTGACAGCTGTGTATGAGTCAGATCACTGTTCTGTGTGTACCACTCACAGCTGTGTATGAGTCAGATCACTGTTCTGTGTGTACCACTGACAGCTGTGTATGAGTTAGATCACTGTTTGGTGTGTACCACTAGCAGCTGTGTATGAGTCAGATCACTGTTCTGTGTGTACCACTGACAGCTGTGTATGAGTCAGATCACTGTTCTGTGTGTACCACTGACAGCTGTGTATGAGTCAGATCACTGTTCTGTGTGTACCACTGACAGCTGTGTATGAGTTAGATCACTGTTCGGTGTGTACCACTGACAGCTGTGTATGAGTCAGATCACTGTTCTGTCTGTACCACTGACAGCTGTGTATGAGTCAGATCACTGTTCTGTGTGTACCACTGACAGCTGTGTATGTGTTAGATCACTGTTCGGTGTGTACCACTGACAGCTTTGTATGAGTCAGATCACTGTTCTGTGTGTACCACTGACAGCTGTGTATGAGTTAGATCACTGTTCTGTGTGTACCACTGACAGCTGTGTATGAGTTAAATCACTGTTCGGTGTGTACCACTGACAGCTGTGTATGAGTCAGATCACTGTTCTGTCTGTACCACTGACAGCTTTGTATGAGTCAGATCACTGTTCTGTGTGTACCACTGACAGCTGTGTATGAGTTAGATCACTGTTCTTTGTGTACCACTGACAGCTTTGTATGAGTCAGATCACTGTTCTGTGTGTACCACTGACAGCTGTGTATGAGTTAGATCACTGTTCTGTGTGTACCACTGACAGCTGTGTATGAGTCAGATCACTGTTCTGTGTGTACCACTGACAGCTGTGTATGAGTTAGATCACTGTTCGGTGTGTACCACTAGCAGCTGTGTATGAGTCAGAACACTGTTCTGTGTGTACCACTGACAGCTGTGTATGAGTCAGATCACTGTTCTGTGTGTACCACTGACAGCTGTGTATGAGTCAGATTACTGTTCTGTCTGTACCACTGACAGCTTTGTATGAGTCAGATCACTGTTCTGTGTGTACCATTAGCAGCTGTGTGTGAGTCAGATCACTCTTCTGTGTGTACCACTAGCAGCTGTGTATGAGTCTGATCACTGTTCTGTGTGTACTACTGACAGCTGTGTATGAGTCAGATCAGTTTTCTGTGTGTACTACTGACAGCTGTGTATGAGTCAGATCACTGTTCTGTGTGTACCACTGACAGCTGTCTGTGTATGAGTCAGATCACTGTTCTGTGTGTACCACTAACAGCTGTGTGTGAGTCAGATCACTCTTCTGTGTGTACCACTCACAGCTGTGTATGAGTCAGATCACTGTCCTGTGTGTACCACTGACAGCTGTGTATGAGTCTGATCACTGTTCTGTGTGTACCACTGACAACTGTGTATGAGTCAGATCACTGTTCTGTGTGTACCACTGACAACTGTGTATGAGTCAGATCACTGTTCTGTGTGTACCACTGACAGCTGTGTATGAGTCAGAATACTGTTCTGTGTGTACCACTGACAACTGTGTATGAGTCAGATCACTGTTCTGTGTGTACCACTGACAACTGTGTATGAGTCAGATCACTGTTCTGTGTGTACCACTAGCAGCTGTGTATGAGTCAGATCACTGTTCTGTGTGTACTACTGACAGCTGTGTATGAGTCATTTCACTGTTTTGTGTGTACCACTAGCAGCTGTGTATGAGTCAGATCACTGTTCTGTGTGTACCACTGACAGCTGTGTATGAGTCTGATCACTGTTCTGTGTGTACCACTGGCAGCTGTGTATGAGTCTGATCACTGTTCTGTGTGTACCACTGACAACTGTGTATGAGTCAGATCACTGTTCTGTGTGTACCACTGACAGCTGTGTATGAGTCTGATCACTGTTCTGTGTGTACCACTGGCAGCTGTGTATGAGTCTGATCACTGTTCTGTGTGTACCACTGACAACTGTGTATGAGTCAGATCACTGTTCTGTGTGTACCACTGACAACTGTGTATGAGTCAGATCACTGTTCTGTGTGTACCACTGACAACTGTGTATGAGTTAGATCACTGTTCTGTGTGTACCACTGACAGCTGTGTATGAGTCAGATCACTGTTCTGTGTGTACCACTGACAGCTGTGTATGAGTTAGATCACTGTTCGGTGTGTACCACTAGCAGCTGTGTATGAGTCAGAACACTGTTCTGTGTGTACCACTGACAGCTGTGTATGAGTCAGATCACTGTTCTGTGTGTACTACTGACAGCTGTGTATGAGTTAGATCACTGTTCGGTGTGTACCACTAGCAGCTGTGTATGAGTCAGATTACTGTTCTGTCTGTACCACTGACAGCTTTGTATGAGTCAGATCACTGTTCTGTGTGTACCATTAGCAGCTGTGTGTGAGTCAGATCACTCTTCTGTGTGTACCACTAGCAGCTGTGTATGAGTCGGATCACTGTTCTGTGTGTACTACTGACAGCTGTGTATGAGTCAGATCAGTTTTCTGTGTGTACTACTGACAGCTGTGTATGAGTCATTTCACTGTTTTGTGTGTACCACTAGCAGCTGTGTATGAGTCTGATCACTGTTCTGTGTGTACCACTGACAACTTTGTATGAGTCAGATCACTGTTCTGTGTGTACCACTGACAGCTGTGTATGAGTTAGATCACTGTTCGGTGTGTACCACTGACAGCTGTGTATGAGTCAGATTACTGTTCTGTCTGTATCACTGACAGCTTTGTATGAGTCAGATCACTGTTCTGTGTGTACCATTAGCAGCTGTGTGTGAGTCAGATCACTGTTCGGTGTGTACCACTGACAGCTGTCTGTGTATGAGTCAGATCACTGTTCTGTGTGTACCACTAACAGCTGTGTGTGAGTCTGATCACTGTTCTGTGTGTACCACTCACAGCTGTGTATGAGTCAGATCACTGTCCTGTGTGTACCACTGACAGCTGTGTATGAGTCTGATCACTGTTCTGTGTGTACCACTGACAACTGAGTATGAGTCAGATCACTGTTCTGTGTGTACCACTGACAACTGTGTATGAGTCAGATCACTGTTCTGTGTGTACCACTGACAGCTGTGTATGAGTCAGATCACTGTTCTGTGTGTACCACTGACAACTGTGTATGAGTCAGATCACTGTTCTGTGTGTACCACTGACAACTGTGTATGAGTCAGATCACTGTTCTGTGTGTACCACAAGCAGCTGTGTATGAGTCAGATCACTGTTCTGTGTGTACTACTGACAGCTGTGTATGAGTCATTTCACTGTTTTGTGTGTACCACTAGCAGCTGTGTATGAGTCTGATCACTGTTTTGTGTGTACCACTGACAACTGTGTATGAGTCAGATCACTGTTCTGTGTGTACCACTGACAGCTGTGTATGAGTTAGATCACTGTTCGGTGTGTACCACTGACAGCTGTGTATGAGTCAGATTACTGTTCTGTCTGTACCACTGACAGCTTTGTATGAGTCAGATCACTGTTCTGTGTGTACCATTAGCAGCTGTGTGTGAGTCAGATCACTCTTCTGTGTGTACCACTAGCAGCTGTGTATGAGTCGGATCACTGTTCTGTGTGTACTACTGACAGCTGTGTATGAGTCAGATCAGTTTTCTGTGTGTACTACTGACAGCTGTGTATGAGTCAGATCACTGTTCTGTGTGTACCACTGACAGCTGTCTGTGTATGAGTCAGATCACTGTTCTGTGTGTACCACTAACAGCTGTGTGTGAGTCAGATCACTCTTCTGTGTGTACCACTCACAGCTGTTTATGAGTCAGATCACTGTCCTGTGTGTACCACTGACAGCTGTGTATGAGTCTGATCACTGTTCTGTGTGTACCACTGACAACTGTGTATGAGTCAGATCACTGTTCTGTGTGTACCACTGACAACTGTGTATGAGTCAGATCACTGTTCTGTGTGTACCACTGACAGCTGTGTATGAGTCAGATCACTGTTCTGTGTGTACCACTGACAACTGTGTATGAGTCAGATCACTGTTCTGTGTGTACTACTGACAACTGTGTATGAGTCAGATCACTGTTCTGTGTGTACCACTAGCAGCTGTGTATGAGTCAGATCACTGTTCTGTGTGTACCACTGACAGCTGTGTATGAGTCTGATCACTGTTCTGTGTGTACCACTGGCAGCTGTGTATGAGTCTGATCACTGTTCTGTGTGTACCATTGACAACTGTGTATGAGTCAGATCACTGTTCTGTGTGTACCACTGACAACTGTGTATGAGTCAGATCACTGTTCTGTGTGTACCACTGACAACTGTGTATGAGTCAGATCACTGTTCTGTGTGTACCACTGACAGCTGTGTATGAGTCTGATCACTGTTCTGTGTGTACCACTGGCAGCTGTGTATGAGTCTGATCACTGTTCTGTGTGTACCACTGACAACTGTGTATGAGTCAGATCACTGTTCTGTGTGTACCACTGACAACTGTGTATGAGTCAGATCACTGTTCTGTGTGTACCACTGACAAATGTGTATGAGTCAGATCACTGTTCTGTGTGTACCACTGACAACTGTGTATGAGTCAGATCACTGTTCTATGTGTATCACTGACAACTGTGTATGAGTCAGATCACTGTTCTGTGTGTACCACTGACAGCTGTGTATGAGTCAGATCACTGTTCTGTGTGTACCACTGACAACTGCGTATGAGTCAGATCACTGTTTTGTGTGTACCACTGACAGCTGTGTATGAGTCAGATCCCTGTTCTGTGTGTACTACTGACAGCTGTGTATGAGTCTGATCACTGTTCTGTGCGTACCACTGACAGCTGTGTATGAGTCAGATCACTGTTCTGTGTGTACTACTGACAGCTGTGTATGAGTCAGATCACTGTTCTGTGTGTACTACTGACAGTTGTGTATGAGTCAGATCACTGTTCTGTGTGTACCACTAACAGCTGTGTGTGAGTCAGATCACTCTTCTGTGTGTACCACTAACAGCTGTGTATGAGTCAGATCACTGTCCTGTGTGTACCACTGACAGCTGTGTATGAGTCTGATCACTGTTCTGTGTGTACCACTGACAACTGTGTATGAGTCAGATCACTGTTCTGTGTGTACCACTGACAACTGTGTATGAGTCAGATCACTGTTCTGTGTGTACCACTGACAGCTGTGTATGAGTCAGATCACTGTTCTGTGTGTACCACTGACAACTGTGTATGTGTCAGATCACTGTTCTGTGTGTACCACTAGCAGCTGTGTATGAGTCAGATCACTGTTCTGTGTGTACTATTGACAGCTGTGTATGAGTCATTTCACTGTTTTGTGTGTACCACTAGCAGCTGTGTATGAGTCTGATCACTGTTCTGTGTGTACCACTGACAACTGTGTATGAGTCAGATCACTGTTCTGTGTGTACCACTGACAGCTGTGTATGAGTTAGATCACTGTTCGGTGTGTACCACTGACAGCTGTGTATGAGTCAGATTACTGTTCTGTCTGTACCACTGACAGC
The DNA here is from genome assembly GCF_027579735.1 of Bombina bombina. Taxonomy (NCBI): domain Eukaryota; kingdom Metazoa; phylum Chordata; class Amphibia; order Anura; family Bombinatoridae; genus Bombina; species Bombina bombina. The sequence goes on from NC_069500.1 coordinate 20,652,917, forward strand.
TTTGTATGAGTCAGATCACTGTTCTGTGTGTACCATTAGCAGCTGTGTGTGAGTCAGATCACTCTTCTGTGTGTACCACTAGCAGCTGTGTATGAGTCGGATCACTGTTCTGTGTGTACTACTGACAGCTGTGTATGAGTCAGATCAGTTTTCTGTGTGTACTACTGACAGCTGTGTATGAGTCAGATCACTGTTCTGTGTGTACCACTGACAGCTGTCTGTGTATGAGTCAGATCACTGTTCTGTGTGTACCACTAACAGCTGTGTGTGAGTCAGATCACTCTTCTGTGTGTACCACTCACAGCTGTGTATGAGTCAGATCACTGTCCTGTGTGTACCCCTGACAGCTGTGTATGAGTCAGATCACTGTTCTGTGTGTACCACTGACAACTGTGTATGAGTCAGATCACTGTTCTGTGTGTACCACTGACAACTGTGTATGAGTCAGATCACTGTTCTGTGTGTACCACTAGCAGCTGTGTATGAGTCAGATCACTGTTCTGTGTGTACCACTGACAGCTGTGTATGAGTCTGATCACTGTTCTGTGTGTACCACTGGCAGCTGTGTATGAGTCTGATCACTGTTCTGTGTGTACCACTGACAACTGTGTATGAGTCAGATCACTGTTCTGTGTGTACCACTGACAACTGTGTATGAGTCAGATCACTGTTCTGTGTGTACCACTGACAGCTGTGTATGAGTCCGATCACTGTTCTGTGTGTACTACTGACAGCTGTGTATGAGTCAGATCACTGTTCTGTGTGTACTACTGACAGCTGTGTATGAGTCAGATCACTGTTCTGTGTGTACCACTGACAGCTGTGTATGTGTCAGATCACTGTTCTGTGTGTACCACTGACAACTGTGTATGTGTCAGATCACTGTTCTGTGTGTACCACTGACAACTGTGTATGAGTCAGATCACTGTTCTGTGTGTACCACTAGCAGCTGTGTATGAGTCAGATCACTGTTCTGTGTGTACTACTGACAGCTGTGTATGAGTCATTTCACTGTTTTGTGTGTACCACTAGCAGCTGTGTATGAGTCTGATCACTGTTCTGTGTGTACCACTGACAACTGTGTATGAGTCAGATCACTGTTCTGTGTGTACCACTGACAGCTGTGTATGAGTTAGATCACTGTTCGGTGTGTACCACTGACAGCTGTGTATGAGTCAGATCACTGTTCTGTCTGTACCACTGACAGCTTTGTATGAGTCAGATCACTGTTCTGTGTGTACCATTAGCAGCTGTGTGTGAGTCAGATCACTCTTCTGTGTGTACCACTGACAACTGTGTATGAGTCAGATCACTCTTCTGTGTGTACCACTGACAGCTGTGTATGAGTCTGATCACTGTTCTGTGTGTACCACTGACAACTGTGTATGAGTCAGATCACTGTTCTGTGTGTACCACTGACAACTGTGTATGAGTCAGATCACTGTTCTGTGTGTACCACTGACAGCTGTGTATGAGTCAGATCACTGTTCTTTGTGTACCACTAACAGCTGTGTATGAGTCAGATCACTGTCCTGTGTGTACCACTGACAGCTGTGTATGAGTCAGATCACTCTTCTGTGTGTACCACTGACAGCTGTGTATGAGTCTGATCACTGTTCTGTGTGTACCACTGACAACTGTGTATGAGTCAGATCACTGTTCTGTGTGTACCACTGACAACTGTGTATGAGTCAGATCACTGTTCTGTGTGTACCACTGACAGCTGTGTATGAGTCAGATCACTGTTCTGTGTGTACCACTGACAACTGTGTATGAGTCAGATCACTGTTCTGTGTGTACTACTGACAACTGTGTATGAGTCAGATCACTGTTCTGTGTGTACCACTAGCAGCTGTGTATGAGTCAGATCACTGTTCTGTGTGTACCACTGACAGCTGTGTATGAGTCTGATCACTGTTCTGTGTGTACCACTGGCAGCTGTGTATGAGTCTGATCACTGTTCTGTGTGTACCACTGACAACTGTGTATGAGTCAGATCACTGTTCTGTGTGTACCACTGACAACTGTGTATGAGTCAGATCACTGTTCTGTGTGTACCACTGACAACTGTGTATGAGTCAGATCACTGTTCTGTGTGTACCACTGACACCTGTGTATGAGTCAGATCACTGTTCTGTGTGTACCACTGACAGCTGTGTATGAGTCTGATCACTGTTCTGTGTGTACCACTGGCAGCTGTGTATGAGTCTGATCACTGTTCTGTGTGTACCACTGACAACTGTGTATGAGTCAGATCACTGTTCTGTGTGTACCACTGACAACTGTGTATGAGTCAGATCACTGTTCTGTGTGTACCACTGACAACTGTGTATGAGTCAGATCACTGTTCTGTGTGTACCACTGACAACTGTGTATGAGTCAGATCACTGTTCTGTGTGTACCACTGACAACTGTGTATGAGTCAGATCACTGTTCTGTGTGTACCACTGACAGCTGTGTATGAGTCAGATCACTGTTCTGTGTGTACCACTGACAACTGCGTATGAGTCAGATCACTGTTTTTTGTGTACCACTGACAGCTGTGTATGAGTCAGATCACTGTTCTGTGTGTACTACTGACAGCTGTGTATGAGTCAGATCACTGTTCTGTGTGTGCCACTGACAGCTGTGTATGAGTTTGATCACTGTTCTTTGTGTATCACTGACAGCTGTGTATGAGTCAGATCCCTGTTCTGTGTGTACTACTGACAGCTGTGTATGAGTCTGATCACTGTTCTGTGTGTACCACTGACAGCTGTGTATGAGTCAGATCACTGTTCTGTGTGTACTACTGACAGTTGTGTATGAGTCTGATCATTGTTCTGTGTGTACCACTGACAGCTGTGTATGAGTCAGATCACTGTTCTGTGTGTACTACTGACAGCTGTGTATGAGTCTGATCACTGTTCTGTGTGTACTACTGACAGCTGTGTATGAGTCAGATCACTGTTCTGTGTGTACTACTGACAGCTGTGTATGAGTCTGATCACTGTTCTGTGTGTACTACTGACAGCTGTGTATGAGTCAGATCACTGTTCTGTGTGTACCACTGACAGCTGTCTGTGTATGAGTCAGATCACTGTTCTGTGTGTACCACTAACAGCTGTGTGTGAGTCAGATCACTCTTCTGTGTGTACCACTCACAGCTGTGTATGAGTCAGATCACTGTCCTGTGTGTACCACTGACAGCTGTGTATGAGTCTGATCACTGTTCTGTGTGTACCACTGACAACTGTGTATGAGTCAGATCACTGTTCTGTGTGTACCACTGACAACTGTGTATGAGTCAGATCACTGTTCTGTGTGTACCACTGACAGCTGTGTATGAGTCATATCACTGTTCTGTGTGTACCACTGACAACTGTGTATGTGTCAGATCACTGTTCTGTGTGTACCACTGACAACTGTGTATGAGTCAGATCACTGTTCTGTGTGTACCACTAGCAGCTGTGTATGAGTCAGATCACTGTTCTGTGTGTACTACTGACAGCTGTGTATGAGTCATTTCACTGTTTTGTGTGTACCACTAGCAGCTGTGTATGAGTCTGATCACTGTTCTGTGTGTACCACTGACAACTGTGTATGAGTCAGATCACTGTTCTGTGTGTACCACTGACAGCTGTGTATGAGTTAGATCACTGTTCGGTGTGTACCACTGACAGCTGTGTATGAGTCAGATTACTGTTCTGTCTGTACCACTGACAGCTTTGTATGAGTCAGATCACTGTTCTGTGTGTACCATTAGCAGCTGTGTGTGAGTCAGATCACTCTTCTGTGTGTACCACTAGCAGCTGTGTATGAGTCATATCACTGTTCTGTGTGTACTACTGACAACTGTGTATGAGTCAGATCACTGTTCTGTGTGTACCACTAGCAGCTGTGTATGAGTCAGATCACTGTTCTGTGTGTACCACTGACAGCTGTGTATGAGTCTGATCACTGTTCTGTGTGTACCACTGGCAGCTGTGTATGAGTCTGATCACTGTTCTGTGTGTACCACTGACAACTGTGTATGAGTCAGATCACTGTTCTGTGTGTACCACTGACAACTGTGTATGAGTCAGATCACTGTTCTGTGTGTACCACTGACAACTGTGTATGAGTCAGATCACTGTTCTGTGTGTACCACTGACAACTGTGTATGAGTCAGATCACTGTTCTGTGTGTACCACTGACAGCTGTGTATGAGTCTGATCACTGTTCTGTGTGTACCACTGGCAGCTGTGTATGAGTCTGATCACTGTTCTGTGTGTACCACTGACAACTGTGTATGAGTCAGATCACTGTTCTGTGTGTACCACTGACAACTGTGTATGAGTCAGATCACTGTTCTGTGTGTACCACTGACAACTGTGTATGAGTCAGATCACTGTTCTGTGTGTACCACTGACAACTGTGTATGAGTCAGATCACTGTTCTGTGTGTACCACTGACAACTGTGTATGAGTCAGATCACTGTTCTGTGTGTACCACTGACAGCTGTGTATGAGTCAGATCACTGTTCTGTGTGTACTACTGACAGCTGTGTATGAGTCATTTCACTGTTTTGTGTGTACCACTAGCAGCTGTGTATGAGTCTGATCACTGTTCTGTGTGTACCACTGACAACTGTGTATGAGTCAGATCACTGTTCTGTGTGTACCACTGACAGCTGTGCATGAGTTAGATCACTGTTCGGTGTGTACCACTGACAGCTGTGTATGAGTCAGATTACTGTTCTGTCTGTACCACTGACAGCTTTGTATGAGTCAGATCACTGTTCTGTGTGTACCATTAGCAGCTGTGTGTGAGTCAGATCACTCTTCTGTGTGTACCACTAGCAGCTGTGTATGAGTCATATCACTGTTCTGTGTGTACTACTGACAACTGTGTATGAGTCAGATCACTGTTCTGTGTGTACCACTAGCAGCTGTGTATGAGTCAGATCACTGTTCTGTGTGTACCACTGACAGCTGTGTATGAGTCTGATCACTGTTCTGTGTGTACCACTGGCAGCTGTGTATGAGTCTGATCACTGTTCTGTGTGTACCACTGACAACTGTGTATGAGTCAGATCACTGTTCTGTGTGTACCACTGACACCTGTGTATGAGTCAGATCACTGTTCTGTGTGTACCACTGACAACTGTGTATGAGTCAGATCACTGTTCTGTGTGTACCACTGACAACTGTGTATGAGTCAGATCACTGTTCTGTGTGTACCACTGACAGCTGTGTATGAGTCTGATCACTGTTCTGTGTGTACCACTGGCAGCTGTGTATGAGTCTGATCACTGTTCTGTGTGTACCACTGACAACTGTGTATGAGTCAGATCACTGTTCTGTGTGTACCACTGACAACTGTGTATGAGTCAGATCACTGTTCTGTGTGTACCACTGACAACTGTGTATGAGTCAGATCACTGTTCTGTGTGTACCACTGACAACTGTGTATGAGTCAGATCACTGTTCTGTGTGTACCACTGACAACTGTGTATGAGTCAGATCACTGTTCTGTGTGTACCACTGACAGCTGTGTATGAGTCAGATCACTGTTCTGTGTGTACCACTGACAACTGCGTATGAGTCAGATCACTGTTTTTTGTGTACCACTGACAGCTGTGTATGAGTCAGATCACTGTTCTGTGTGTACTACTGACAGCTGTGTATGAGTCAGATCACTGTTCTGTGTGTGCCACTGACAGCTGTGTATGAGTTTGATCACTGTTCTTTGTGTATCACTGACAGCTGTGTATGAGTCAGATCCCTGTTCTGTGTGTACTACTGACAGCTGTGTATGAGTCTGATCACTGTTCTGTGTGTACCACTGACAGCTGTGTATGAGTCAGATCACTGTTCTGTGTGTACTACTGACAGTTGTGTATGAGTCTGATCATTGTTCTGTGTGTACCACTGACAGCTGTGTATGAGTCAGATCACTGTTCTGTGTGTACTACTGACAGCTGTGTATGAGTCTGATCACTGTTCTGTGTGTACTACTGACAGCTGTGTATGAGTCTGATCACTGTTCTGTGTGTACCACTGACAACTGTGTATGAGTCAGATCACTGTTCTGTGTGTACCACTGACAGCTGTGTATGAGTCAGATCACTGTTCTGTGTGTACCACTGACAGCTGTCTGTGTATGAGTCAGATCACTGTTCTGTGTGTACCACTAACAGCTGTGTGTGAGTCAGATCACTCTTCTGTGTGTACCACTCACAGCTGTGTATGAGTCAGATCACTGTCCTGTGTGTACCACTGACAGCTGTGTATGAGTCTAATCACTGTTCTGTGTGTACCACTGACAACTGTGTATGAGTCAGATCACTGTTCTGTGTGTACCACTGACAACTGTGTATGAGTCAGATCACTGTTCTGTGTGTACCACTGACAGCTGTGTATGAGTCATATCACTGTTCTGTGTGTACCACTGACAACTGTGTATGTGTCAGATCACTGTTCTGTGTGTACCACTGACAACTGTGTATGAGTCAGATCACTGTTCTGTGTGTACCACTAGCAGCTGTGTATGAGTCAGATCACTGTTCTGTGTGTACTACTGACAGCTGTGTATGAGTCATTTCACTGTTTTGTGTGTACCACTAGCAGCTGTGTATGAGTCTGATCACTGTTCTGTGTGTACCACTGACAACTGTGTATGAGTCAGATCACTGTTCTGTGTGTACCACTGACAGCTGTGTATGAGTTAGATCACTGTTCGGTGTGTACCACTGACAGCTGTGTATGAGTCAGATTACTGTTCTGTCTGTACCACTGACAGCTTTGTATGAGTCAGATCACTGTTCTGTGTGTACCATTAGCAGCTGTGTGTGAGTCAGATCACTCTTCTGTGTGTACCACTAGCAGCTGTGTATGAGTCGGATCACTGTTCTGTGTGTACTACTGACAGCTGTGTATGAGTCAGATCAGTTTTCTGTGTGTACTACTGACAGCTGTGTATGAGTCAGATCACTGTTCTGTGTGTACCACTGACAGCTGTCTGTGTATGAGTCAGATCACTGTTCTGTGTGTACCACTAACAGCTGTGTGTGAGTCAGATCACTCTTCTGTGTGTACCACTCACAGCTGTGTATGAGTCAGATCACTGTCCTGTGTGTACCACTGACAGCTGTGTATGAGTCTGATCACTGTTCTGTGTGTACCACTGACAACTGTGTATGAGTCAGATCACTGTTCTGTGTGTACCACTGACAACTGTGTATGAGTCAGATCACTGTTCTGTGTGTACTACTGACAACTGTGTATGAGTCAGATAACTGTTCTGTGTGTACCACTAGCAGCTGTGTATGAGTCAGATCACTGTTCTGTGTGTACCACTGACAGCTGTGTATGAGTCTGATCACTGTTCTGTGTGTACCACTGGCAGCTGTGTATGAGTCTGATCACTGTTCTGTGTGTACCACTGACAACTGTGTATGAGTCAGATCACTGTTCTGTGTGTACCACTGACAACTGTGTATGAGTCAGATCACTGTTCTGTGTGTACCACTGACAACTGTGTATGAGTCAGATCACTGTTCTGTGTGTACCACTGACAACTGTGTATGAGTCAGATCACTGTTCTGTGTGTACCACTGACAGCTGTGTATGAGTCTGATCACTGTTCTGTGTGTACCACTGACAACTGTGTATGAGTCAGATCACTGTTCTGTGTGTACCACTGACAACTGTGTATGAGTCAGATCACTGTTCTGTGTGTACCACTGACAACTGTGTATGAGTCAGATCACTGTTCTGTGTGTACCACTGACAACTGTGTATGAGTCAGATCACTGTTCTGTGTGTACCACTGACAACTGTGTATGAGTCAGATCACTGTTCTGTGTGTACCACTGACAGCTGTGTATGAGTCAGATCACTGTTCTGTGTGTACCACTGACAACTGCGTATGAGTCAGATCACTGTTTTTTGTGTACCACTGACAGCTGTGTATGAGTCAGATCACTGTTCTGTGTGTACTACTGACAGCTGTGTATGAGTCAGATCACTGTTCTGTGTGTGCCACTGACAGCTGTGTATGAGTTTGATCACTGTTCTTTGTGTACCACTGACAGCTGTGTATGAGTCAGATCCCTGTTCTGTGTGTACTACTGACAGCTGTGTATGAGTCTGATCACTGTTCTGTGTGTACCACTGACAGCTGTGTATGAGTCAGATCACTGTTCTGTGTGTGCCACTGACAGCTGTCTGTGTATGAGTCAGATCACTGTTCTGTGTGTACCACTAACAGCTGTGTGTGAGTCAGATCACTCTTCTGTGTGTACCACTCACAGCTGTGTATGAGTCAGATCACTGTCCTGTGTGTACCACTGACAGCTGTGTATGAGTCTGATCACTGTTCTGTGTGTACCACTGACAACTGTGTATGAGTCAGATCACTGTTCTGTGTGTACCACTGACAACTGTGTATGAGTCAGATCACTGTTCTGTGTGTACCACTGACAGCTGTGTATGAGTCATATCACTGTTCTGTGTGTACCACTGACAACTGTGTATGTGTCAGATCACTGTTCTGTGTGTACCACTGACAACTGTGTATGAGTCAGATCACTGTTCTGTGTGTACCACTAGCAGCTGTGTATGAGTCAGATCACTGTTCTGTGTGTACTACTGACAGCTGTGTATGAGTCATTTCACTGTTTTGTGTGTACCACTAGCAGCTGTGTATGAGTCTGATCACTGTTCTGTGTGTACCACTGACAACTGTGTATGAGTCAGATCACTGTTCTGTGTGTACCACTGACAGCTGTGTATGAGTTAGATCACTGTTCGGTGTGTACCACTGACAGCTGTGTATGAGTCAGATTACTGTTCTGTCTGTACCACTGACAGCTTTGTATGAGTCAGATCACTGTTCTCTGTGTACCATTAGCAGCTGTGTGTGAGTCAGATCACTCTTCTGTGTGTACCACTAGCAGCTGTGTATGAGTCGGATCACTGTTCTGTGTGTACTACTGACAGCTGTGTATGAGTCAGATCAGTTTTCTGTGTGTACTACTGACAGCTGTGTATGAGTCAGATCACTGTTCTGTGTGTACCACTGACAGCTGTCTGTGTATGAGTCAGATCACTGTTCTGTGTGTACCACTAACAGCTGTGTGTGAGTCAGATCACTCTTCTGTGTGTACCACTCACAGCTGTGTATGAGTCAGATCACTGTCCTGTGTGTACCACTGACAGCTGTGTATGAGTCTGATCACTGTTCTGTGTGTACCACTGACAACTGTGTATGAGTCAGATCACTGTTCTGTGTGTACCACTGACAACTGTGTATGAGTCAGATCACTGTTCTGTGTGCACCACTGACAGCTGTGTATGAGTCAGATCACTGTTCTGTGTGTACCACTGACAACTGTGTATGAGTCAGATCACTGTTCTGTGTGTACCACTGACAACTGTGTATGAGTCAGATCACTGTTCTGTGTGTACCACTAGCAGCTGTGTATGAGTCAGATCACTGTTCTGTGTGTACCACTGACAGCTGTGTATGAGTCTGATCACTGTTCTGTGTGTACCACTGGCAGCTGTGTATGAGTCTGATCACTGTTCTGTGTGTACCACTGACAACTGTGTATGAGTCAGATCACTGTTCTGTGTGTACCACTGACAACTGTGTATGAGTCAGATCACTGTTCTGTGTGTACCACTGACAGCTGTGTATGAGTCCGATCACTGTTCTGTGTGTACTACTGACAGCTGTGTATGAGTCAGATCACTGTTCTGTGTGTACTACTGACAGCTGTGTATGAGTCAGATCACTGTTCTGTGTGTACCACTGACAGCTGTGTATGTGTCAGATCACTGTTCTGTGTGTACCACTGACAACTGTGTATGTGTCAGATCACTGTTCTGTGTGTACCACTGACAACTGTGTATGAGTCAGATCACTGTTCTGTGTGTACCACTAGCAGCTGTGTATGAGTCAGATCACTGTTCTGTGTGTACTACTGACAGCTGTGTATGAGTCATTTCACTGTTTTGTGTGTACCACTAGCAGCTGTGTATGAGTCTGATCACTGTTCTGTGTGTACCACTGACAACTGTGTATGAGTCAGATCACTGTTCTGTGTGTACCACTGACAGCTGTGTATGAGTTAGATCACTGTTCGGTGTGTACCACTGACAGCTGTGTATGAGTCAGATTACTGTTCTGTCTGTACCACTGACAGCTTTGTATGAGTCAGATCACTGTTCTGTGTGTACCATTAGCAGCTGTGTGTGAGTCAGATCCCTCTTCTGTGTGTACCACTAGCAACTGTGTATGAGTCGGATCACTGTTCTGTGTGTACTACTGACAGCTGTGTATGAGTCAGATCAGTTTTCTGTGTGTACTACTGACAGCTGTGTATGAGTCAGATCACTGTTCTGTGTGTACCACTGACAGCTGTCTGTGTATGAGTCAGATCACTGTTCTGTGTGTACCACTAACAGCTGTGTGTGAGTCAGATCACTCTTCTGTGTGTACCACTCACAGCTGTGTATGAGTCAGATCACTGTCCTGTGTGTACCACTGACAGCTGTGTATGAGTCTGATCACTGTTCTGTGTGTACCACTGACAACTGTGTATGAGTCAGATCACTGTTCTGTGTGTACCACTGACAACTGTGTATGAGTCAGATCACTGTTCTGTGTGCACCACTGACAGCTGTGTATGAGTCTGATCACTGTTCTGTGTGTACCACTGGCAGCTGTATATGAGTCTGATCACTGTTCTGTGTGTACCACTGACAACTGTGTATGAGTCAGATCACTGTTCTGTGTGTACCACTGACAACTGTGTATGAGTCAGATCACTGTTCTGTGTGTACCACTGACAACTGTGTATGAGTCAGATCACTGTTCTGTGTGTACCACTGACAACTGTGTATGAGTCAGATCACTGTTCTGTGTGTACCACTGACAGCTGTGTATGAGTCTGATCACTGTTCTGTGTGTACCAATGGCAGCTGTGTATGAGTCTGATCACTGTTCTGTGTGTACCACTGACAACTGTGTATGAGTCAAATCACTGTTCTGTGTGTACCACTGACAACTGTGTATGAGTCAGATCACTGTTCTGTGTGTACCACTGACAACTGTGTATGAGTCAGATCACTGTTCTGTGTGTACCACTGACAACTGTGTATGAGTCAGATCACTGTTCTGTGTGTACCACTGACAACTGTGTATGAGTCAGATCACTGTTCTGTGTGTACCACTGACAGCTGTGTATGAGTCAGATCACTGTTCTGTGTGTACCACTGACAACTGCGTATGAGTCAGATCACTGTTTTGTGTGTACCACTGACAGCTGTGTATGAGTCAGATCACTGTTCTGTGTGTACTACTGACAGCTGTGTATGAGTCAGATCACTGTTCTGTGTGTGCCACTGACAGCTGTGTATGAGTTAGATCACTGTTCTTTGTGTACCACTGACAGCTGTGTATGAGTCAGATCCCTGTTCTGTGTGTACTACTGACAGCTGTGTATGAGTCTGATCACTGTTCTGTGTGTACCACTGACAGCTGTGTATGAGTCAGATCACTGTTCTGTGTGTACTACTGACAGTTGTGTATGAGTCTGATCACTGTTCTGTGTGTACTACTGACAGCTGTGTATGAGTCTGATCACTGTTCTGTGTGTACCACTGACAGCTGTGTATGAGTCAGATCACTGTTCTGTGTGTACTACTGACAGCTGTGTATGAGTCTGATCACTGTTCTGTGTGTACTACTGACAGCTGTGTATGAGTCAGATCACTGTTCTGTGTGTACTACTGACAGCTGTGTATGAGTCTGATCACTGTTCTGTGTGTACTACTGACAGCTGTGTATGAGTCTGATCACTGTTCCGTGTGTACCACTGACAGCTGTGTATGAGTCAGATCACTGTTCTGTGTGTACTACTGACAGCTGTGTATGAGTCCAATCACTGTTCTGTGTGTACTACTGACAGCTGTGTATGAGTCAGATCACTGTTCTGTGTGTACTACTGACAGCTGTGTATGAGTCTGATCACTGTTCTGTGTGTACCACTGACAGCTGTGTATGAGTCAGATCACTGTTCTGTGTGTACTACTGACAGCTGTGTATGAGTCAGATCACTGTTCTGTGTGTACCACTGACAACTGTGTATGAGTCAGATCACTGTTCTGTGTGTACCACTGACAGCTGTGTATGAGTCAGATCACTGTTCTGTGTGTACCACTGACAACTGTGTATGAGTCAGATCACTGTTCTGTGTGTACTACTGACAGCTGTGTATGAGTCATTTCACTGTTTTGTGTGTACCACTAGCAGCTGTGTATGAGTCAGATCACTGTTCTGTGTGTACCACTGACAGCTGTGTATGAGTCTGATCACTGTTCTGTGTGTACCACTGGCAGCTGTGTATGAGTCTGATCACTGTTCTTTGTGTACCACTGACAACTGTGTATGAGTCAGATCACTGTTCTGTGTGTACCACTGACAACTGTGTATGAGTCAGATCACTGTTCTGTGTGTACCACTGACAACTGTGTATGAGTCAGATCACTGTTCTGTGTGTACCACTGACAACTGTGTATGAGTCAGATCACTGTTCTGTGTGTACCACTGACAACTGTGTATGAGTCAGATCACTGTTCTGTGTGTACCACTGACAGCTGTGTATGAGTCAGATCACTGTTCTGTGTGTACCACTGACAACTGCGTATGAGTCAGATCACTGTTTTGTGTGTGTACCACTGACAGCTGTGTATGAGTCAGATCACTGTTCTGTGTGTACTACTGACAGCTGTGTATGAGTCAGATCCCTGTTCTGTGTGTACTACTGACAGCTGTGTATGAGTCTGATCACTGTTCTGTGTGTACCACTGACAGCTGTGTATGAGTCAGATCACTGTTCTGTGTGTACTACTGACAGCTGTGTATGAGTCTGATCACTGTTCTGTGTGTACTACTGACAGCTGTGTATGAGTCTGATCACTGTTCTGTGTGTACCACTGACAGCTGTGTATGAGTCAGATCACTGTTCTGTGTGTACTACTGACAGCTGTGTATGAGTCTGATCACTGTTCTGTGTGTACTACTGGCAGCTGTGTATGAGTCAGATCACTGTTCTGTGTGTACTACTGGCAGCTGTGTATGAGTCTGATCACTGTTCTGTGTGTACCACTGACAGCTGTGTATGAGTCAGATCACTGTTCTGTGTGTACTACTGACAGCTGTGTATGAGTCTGATCACTGTTCTGTGTGTACTACTGACAGCTGTGTATGAGTCAGATCACTGTTCTGTGTGCACTACTGACAGCTGTGTATGAGTCAGATCACTGTTATTATTATTATTCTTTATTTATAAAGCGCCAACAGATTCCGCAGCGCTGCCCATGGGTACAAGGATAACAGTACAGTGGAGAAACAATACGATAAGACACAACATTTTACAGACAAATACAGGGGGAATTGAGGGCCCTGTTCCTGTGGGATCTTACATTCTAGATGGGTAGGAGGATTGGAAACAGGAGGTGGGGACTGCAGAGTTGAGAATTATATTAGTGAGGAGATAGAGGGCAACTGTTAGTTAATTGGTTAGTTTGTTAATAAGTCAGGTGATAAGCTTCCCTAAACAGAAAGGTCTTTAGGGAACGTTTAAAGGAGGAGAGGTTAGGGGCAAGTCTGACATCTCGAGGAAGTGCGTTCCAGAGGGTTGGTGCCACACGAGAGAAATCCTGTAGTCTAGAATAAGAGGAGGTGATGGTAGAGGATGCAAGAAGCAGGTCGTTGTTGGATCTTAGGGGACGGGCAGGAGTATATTTGTTGATGAGTGAGGACAGGTAGGGTGGGGCAGCATTGGTGAGGGCTTTGTAGGTCAGGGTGAGAATTTTGAATTTAACTCTGTTGTGAATGGGGAGCCAGTGAAGGGACTCACAGAGAGGCGCAGCAGAAACAGAGCGTCGAGAAAGGTGGATTAGTCTGGCAGATGCATTTAGGACGGATTGGAGGGGAGAGAGGCGGGAGAGAGGGAGGCCAGTTAGTACGTTGTTACAGTAGTCAAGTCGGGAAATTACCAGGGAGTGGATGAGCTGTTTGGTAGTTTCAGCACTCAGAAATGGGCGAATTTTGGAGATATTGCGTAGGTGGTTGCGGCAGGATGAAGAGAGCAGTTGGATGTGGGGAATGAAGGACAGATTTGAGTCAAGCGTGACTCCGAGGCAGCGGACTTGGGGTGATGGGGAGATAGTGGTGCCGCCAACAGTGATAGAAAAATTAGAGACTAGAGTGGAGCTAGAGGGGGTAATTAGAAGTAGTTTGTTCTTGGACATATTTATTTTTAGGTGGTGAGAGGCCATCCAGGAGAAAATGCCAGATAAGCAGTCGCTGATGTGAGAGTTGACAGCTGACAGCTGTGTATGAGTCAGATCACTGTTCTGTGTGTACCACTAGCAGCTGTGTATGAGTCAGATTACTGTTCTGTGTGTACCACTGGAAGCTGTGTATGAGTCAGATCACTGTTCTGTGTGTACTACTGACAGCTGTGTATGAGTCAGATCACTGTTCTGTGTGTACCACTGACAGCTGTATATGAGTCAGATCACTGTTCTGTGTGTACCACTGGAAGCTGTGTATGAGTCAGATCACTGTTCTGTGTGTACTACTGACAGCTGTGTATGAGTCAGATCACTGTTCTGTGTGTACTACTGACAGCTGTGTATGCGTCAGATCACTGTTCTGTGTGTACCACTGACAGCTGTATATGAGTCAGATCACTGTTCTGTGTGTACCACTGGAAGCTGTGTATGAGTCAGATCACTGTTCTGTGTGTACCACTAGCAGCTGTGTATGAGTCAGATCACTGTTCTGTGTGTACTACTGACAGCTGTGTATGAGTCATTTCACTGTTTTGTGTGTACCACTAGCAGCTGTGTATGAGTCAGATCACTGTTCTGTGTGTACCACTGACAGCTGTGTATGAGTCAGATCACTGTTCTGTGTGTACCACTGACAACTGCGTATGAGTCAGATCACTGTTTTGTGTGTGTACCACTGACAGCTGTGTATGAGTCAGATCACTGTTCTGTGTGTACTACTGACAGCTGTGTATGAGTCAGATCACTGTTCTGTGTGTGCCACTGACAGCTGTGTATGAGTCAGATCCCTGTTCTGTGTGTACTACTGACAGCTGTGTATGAGTCTGATCACTGTTCTGTGTGTACCACTGACAGCTGTGTATGAGTCAGATCACTGTTCTGTGTGTACTACTGACAGCTGTGTATGAGTCTGATCACTGTTCTGTGTGTACTACTGACAGCTGTGTATGAGTCTGATCACTGTTCTGTGTGTACCACTGACAGCTGTGTATGAGTCAGATCACTGTTCTGTGTGTACTACTGACAGCTGTGTATGAGTCTGATCACTGTTCTGTGTGTACTACTGACAGCTGTGTATGAGTCAGATCACTGTTCTGTGTGTACTACTGACAGCTGTGTATGAGTCTGATCACTGTTCTGTGTGTACCACTGACAGCTGTGTATGAGTCAGATCACTGTTCTGTGTGTACTACTGACAGCTGTGTATGAGTCTGATCACTGTTCTGTGTGTACTACTGACAGCTGTGTATGAGTCAGATCACTGTTCTGTGTGCACTACTGACAGCTGTGTATGAGTCAGATCACTGTTATTATTATTCTTTATTTATAAAGCGCCAACAGATTCCGCAGCGCTGCCCATGGGTACAAGGATAACAGTACAGTGGAGAAACAATACGATAAGACACAACATTTTACAGACAAATACAGGGGGAATTGAGGGCCCTGTTCCTGTGGGAACTTACATTCTAGATGGGTAGGAGGATTGGAAACAGGAGGTGGGGACTGCAGAGGTGAGAATTATATTAGTGAGGAGATAGAGGGCAACTGTTAGTTAATTGGTTAGTTTGTTAATAAGTCAGGTGATAAGCTTCCCTGAACAGAAAGGTCTTTAGGGAACGTTTAAAGGAGGAGAGGTTAGGGGCAAGTCTGACATCTCGAGGAAGTGCGTTCCAGAGGGTTGGTGCCACACGAGAGAAATCCTGTAGTCTAGAATAAGAGGAGGTGATGGTAGAGGATGCAAGAAGCAGGTCGTTGTTGGATCTTAGGGGACGGGCAGGAGTATATTTGTTGATGAGTGAGGACAGGTAGGGTGGGGCAGCATTGGTGAGGGCTTTGTAGGTCAGGGTGAGAATTTTGAATTTAACTCTGTTGTGAATGGGGAGCCAGTGAAGGGACTCACAGAGAGGCGCAGCAGAAACAGAGCGTCGAGAGAGGTGGATTAGTCTGGCAGATGCATTTAGGACGGATTGGAGGGGAGAGAGGCGGGAGAGAGGGAGGCCAGTTAGTACGTTGTTACAGTAGTCAAGTCGGGAAATTACCAGGGAGTGGATGAGCTGTTTGGTAGTTTCAGCACTCAGAAATGGGCGAATTTTGGAGATATTGCGTAGGTGGTTGCGGCAGGATGAAGAGAGCAGTTGGATGTGGGGAATGAAGGACAGATTTGAGTCAAGCGTGACTCAGAGGCAGCGGACTTGGGGTGATGGGGAGATAGTGGTGCCGCCAACAGTGATAGAAAAATTAGAGACTAGAGTGGAGCTAGAGGGGGTAATTAGAAGTAGTTCGTTCTTGGACATATTTATTTTTAGGTGGTGAGAGGCCATCCAGGAGAAAATGCCAGATAAGCAGTCGCTGATGTGAGAGTTGACAGCTGACAGCTGTGTATGAGTCAGATCACTGTTCTGTGTGTACCACTAGCAGCTGTGTATGAGTCAGATTACTGTTCTGTGTGTACCACTGGAAGCTGTGTATGAGTCAGATCACTGTTCTGTGTGTACTACTGACAGCTGTGTATGAGTCAGATCACTGTTCTGTGTGTACCACTGACAGCTGTATATGAGTCAGATCACTGTTCTGTGTGTACCACTGGAAGCTGTGTATGAGTCAGATCACTGTTCTGTGTGTACTACTGACAGCTGTGTATGAGTCAGATCACTGTTCTGGGTGTACTACTGACAGCTGTGTATGAGTCAGATCACTGTTCTGTGTGTACCACTGACAGCTGTATATGAGTCAGATCACTGTTCTGTGTGTACCACTGGAAGCTGTGTATGAGTCAGATCACTGTATAGAATATTACCAGGGAAATTGTAATACTGGCAGCATTCTTATAGAATCTCACCAGGGAAATAGTACAACTAGTAGCATTCTTATAGAATCTTACCAGGGAAATAGTAGTACTAGCAGCATTCTTATAGAATCTTACCAGGGAAATAGTAGTACTAGCAGCATTCTTATAGAATCTTACCAGGGAAATAGTAGTACTAGCAGCATTCTTATAGAATCTCACCAGGGAAATAGTAGAACTAGCAGCATTCATATAGACTCTCACAAGGGAATTAGTAGTACTACCAGCATTCTTATAGACTCTAACCAGGGAAATAGTAGTACTAGCAGCATTTTTATAGAATCTCACCAGGGAAATAGTAGAACTAGCAGCATTCATATAGACTCTCACAAGGGAATTAGTAGTACTACCAGCATTCTTATAGTCTCTCACCAAGGAAATAGTAGTACTAGCAGCATTCTTATAGAATCTCACCAGGGAATTAGTAGTACTAGCAGCATTCTTATAGACTCTCACCAGGGAATTAGTAGTACTAGCAGCATTCTTATAGAATCTCACCAGGGAATTAGTAGTACTAACAGCATTCTTATAGACTCTCACAAGTTAAATAGTAGTACTAGCAGCATTCTTATAGAATCTCACCAGGAAAATAGTAGTACTAGCAGCATTCTTATAAACTCTCACCAGGGAAATAGTAGTACTAGCAGCATTTTTATAGAATCTCACCAGGGATATAGTAGTACTAGCAGCATTCTTATAGACTCTCACAAGGTAAATAGTAGTACTAGCAGCATTCTTATAGAATCTCACTAGGGAAATAGTAGTACTGGAAGCATTCTTATAGACTCTCACCAGGGAAATAGTAGTACTAGCAGCATTCTTATAGAATCTCACTAGGGAAATAGTAGTACTGGAAGCATTCTTATAGACTCTCACCAGGGAAATAGTAGTACTAGCAGCATTCTTATAGATTCTCACCAGGTAAATAGTAGTACTAGTAGCATTCTTATAGACACTCACCAGGGAAATAGTAGTATTAGTAGCTGCATTCTTATAGACTCTCACCAGGGAAATAGTAGTATTAGTAGCTGCATTCTTATAGACTCTCACCAGGGAAATAGTAGTATTAGTAGCTGCATTCTTATAGACTCTCACCAGGGAAATAGTAGTATTAGTAGCTGCATTCTTATAGACTCTCACCAGTGAAATAGTATTACTAGCAGCATTCTTATAGAATCTCACCAGGGAAATAGTAGTACTAGCAGCTTTCTTATAGAATCTCTCCAGGGAAATAGTAGTACTAGCAGCATACTTATAGTCTCACCGGGGAAATAGTAGTACTATCAGCTTTTTTATAGAATCTGACCAGGGAAATAGTAGTATTAGTAGCATTCTTATAGACACTCTCCAGGGAAATAGTAGTACTAGCAACATTCTTATATACTCTCCCCAGGGAAATAGTAGTACTAGCAGCATTCTTATAGAATCTCAACAGGGAAATAGTAGTACTAGCAGCATTCTTATAGACTCTCACCAGGGAAATAGTAGTACTGGCAGCATTCTTATAGACTCTTACCAGGGAAATATTAGTACTGGCAGCATTCTTATAGACTCTTACCAGGGAAATATTAGTACTAGCAGCATTCTTATAGACACTCACCAGGGAAATATTAGTACTGGTAGCATTCAAATAGGCTCTCACCAGGGAAATATTTGTACTGGCAGCATACTTATAGACTATTACCAGGGAAATATTAGTACTAGCAGCATTCTTATAGACTCTTACCAGGGAAATATTAGTACTGGCAGCATTCTTATAGACTCTTACCAGGGAAATAGTAGTACTAGCAGCATTCTTATAGACTCTTACCAGGGAAATAGTAGTACTAGTAGCATTCTTATAGACTCTTACCAGGGAAATAGTAGTACTAGTAGCATTCGTATAGACTCTCACCAGGGAAATAGTAGTACTAGCAGCATTTTTATAGAATCTCACCAGGGAAATAGTAGTACTAGCAGCATTCTAATAGTCTCTCACCAAGGAAATAGTAGTATGTCAGGATTATGTTAAACTATGTGACTGCCCCTTTAAATAACGAATAATGATTCCTTGCTTGGTAATGAATGTGACTGCTCTGCAGAAACCCTCTGTATTATTTAGTTAGACATTACTTAGCCTTTTGATCTTTTTAGATCTTACTTAAGCTCTCATTCTCAGTAATAAGCTCTGGAATTTAAAACTACTATCACTCCAGCTAAACAAGCTCTACTTCTGAATGCTTGGCTGCTCAAAATACCTGTTAATACTTGGATATTCTTGTATCCCTCTCCGGTTGCACTCCACATAGCTTGTACCCTTTGCCGTCTTCCATCTTTAGCTGAGCCGTTGTGAGGTCATCAGCTACAGCCGCAGTGAGACACTGTCAGTCACAGGAACCGGAGGTCTTTCTAGTAAGATCTGTTCCTAACTTTGCTCTCATCCGGACCGGTGTTCTATAGAGAACTCAAATTCATTGAAAACTCCAATCTGACGTCACTTCTAGTGATTCCATACATCTGATTGGTCCGTGTCTCAGTGAGTGACAGGATTCACAACCAATCAGATGGGCAATGTAATTGCCTATCTTCACTATCTATTTTGCCTCTGGCTGGGGGGTTCAAGGCAGGTGAAGCCCCCCTTGTAAACCCCATTCCCCAAGGTTTACTTGGGGTATATGCCAGAGGATTGGCGGTGCGCCCCCCAGACAGAGGCAAAAACAGATAGTAAAAATAGAAGTCACCGGAAGTGAAGTCAGTTTGGAGTTTTCAAGGTATTGAAGTTCTCGACAGAACACCGGCTTAGTCTTCAGCAGCAAGTTGCCAGTGAGTATTCTATAAAACTCAATCACCGGACCATCCAGCAATACTCTTCATTTGAACTGCATCAATGATTGCCTGTCATCAGCCAGCCAAAGCCTTCCACAATCAAGCGGCTAGATCACAAGTTTTGTCGGTAAGGCTGTGCGGTGCTAACGCTCCTTTTTTTCTAATGCTACCTTAAGCCAACGCTGGTATTACAGGTTTTTTTAAACCCGGCGTTAGCCTCAGAAAGGTGAGCGTAGAGCAAAATTTAGCTCCACATCTCACCTCAATACCAGCATTGCTTACGGTAGCGTTAAGCTGGCTAAACGTGCTCATGCGCGATTTCCCCATAGGAAACAATGGAGCTGAGCTGGCTGGAAAAAAACAAAAAAAAGCAGCGTTTAGTTCCTAACGCAGCCCCATTGTTTCCTATGGGGAAATTAATTTTATGTCTACACCTAACACGAACCCCGAGTCTAAACACCCCTAATCTTACACTTGTTAACCCCTAATCTGCCGCCCCCAACATTGTCGCCACCTGCATTATACTATTAACCCCTAATCTGCCGCTCCGGACACCGCCGCCACCTACATTATAGTTATAAACCCCTAATCTGCTGCCCCCAACATCGCTGACACTTACATTATAGTTATTAACACCTAATCTGCCCCCCCACGTCGCCGCAACTATATTATATTAATTAACCACTAATCTGCCGCCGCCAACGTCGCCGCCACTATAATAAAGTTATTAACCCCTAAACCTAAGTCTAACCCTAACCCTAACACCCCCTAATATAAATATAATTTAAATAAATCTAAATAAAATAACTACAATGAAATAAATGATTCCTATTTAAAACTAAATACTTACCTGTAAAATAAACCCTAAGCTAGCTACAATATAACTAATAGTTACATTGTAGCTAGCTTATGATTTATTTTTATTTTACAGGCAACTTAAATACAACTAGGTACAATAGTTATTAAATAGTTATTAACTATTTAATAACTACCTAGCTAAAATAAGTACAAAATTACCTGTAAAATAAATCCTAACCTAAGTTACAATTACACCTAACACTACACTATCATTAAACTAATTACCTAAACTACCTACAATTAAATTCAATAAACTAAATGATGAAAAAAAAACCCACTAAATTACAGAAAAAAAAAAAAATTACAAGAAGTTTAAACTAATTATACCTAATCTAAGCCCCCTAATAAAATAAAAAAGCCCCCCAAAATAATAAAATGCCCTACCCTAAACTAAATTACAAATAGCCCTTAAAATGGCCTTTTGCGGGGCATTGCCCCTAAGTAATCAGCTCTTTTACCTGTAAAAAAATGAAATACAATATCCCCCCAACATTACAACCCACCACCCACACACCCCTACTCTAAAACCCACCCAATCCCGGGGGGCGTGTCCATGCAGCGTTCAGGGAAGGACGCAATTTCTGAGGGCTCCGGCCGAATTTACAATAATCCGCTGGTTATTGTGCACTAATGGCAAGATCAAGTACATAATTTATAAGGACATCACAACTCTACCAGCTGTGGTCCCATACCTGCTTTCCTTGCTGTTTTCATGACTCTGGGGACTCGGCTCGGAACATTAAGGCCTAGGGCGGCGGCCCACTGTTAGGTAATCACCCCCCCGGGAAGAAACGGGGTTACTGGTGCTGTCGGACTACTCCGACTTACCAATTCTTCATTACCACATAGCCCTCCTTTGGAGAAACACTATACAGAACAGGCAATTTACAACTAACAACCCTGTAGAAGTGCGCACCCCTATTCCCACGTTACTGCCCACAAGATCACCTTGAGATGGCGACCGTATGGGAAACAAAACATAGAGCAGGAGCTGGAGCAGCGCTTCGCTAAACTGGAATCTATTCTCTTTAGAATATATCAGCGATTATCCCCACTGGACTACACAAAAAACACTCCATCACCGATAGAGCACATAACGGCAGGAGATCTGGTGCAGACCCCTATAATATCCACAAACAAAGATGGTGACCGG